>NC_030424.2:2280000-2355000 GCF_001660625.3 Ictalurus punctatus
AAGTATTGGAATGGCATGGATGATTAATTTTTTAAAAAGATGAAGACATTTGGGTTTGAGATCAAAAGATGAACACGAGAAGAGAGTTTAGAATTTCAGCGTTTATTTCCTGGTATTTATATTTAGACGTGTCAAACGTCTAAATAGAACACGGCACGTTTTGTTTCAGACGTCTCGGAACACGCGACTGACGGGCGTTTCGTGTTACCCAGATGTGTTTCACCTGTGAAGGCTGCGCTTGTTGTTAAAAAGGATAAGCCAAGATGAAGATCGGAGAGCTGCCTATGGGAGAAAAGCGGGGTATTTTGAAGCGGAGATAAAGAAGGAAAATCAATCGAAGGCACTGCAAAAACACTGTGCGTAGCCAGTACAACTTGTACATAAAAACGAAATATTAAGTGTTATTCACTTTAATTTACTTCAAGACATCAATTCAGTTTTATTTATTTGTATAGTACTTTTAACAATGGACATTGTCTCAAAGCAGCTTTACAGAAAAATATAAGCACAGGTTATAGATTTTACGTGTGTGAATTTATCACTATTGACCAAATCCGGTGGTGAGGAAAAACCTCCCAAGATGATTTGAGGAAGAAACCTTGAGGGGAACCGGACTCAGAAGGGAACCCGTCCTCATCTGGGTAACGACGGATAGTGTGAAAGTAAAAGAAAGCTCATTGTGGTTTTTATACGAAGTCTGTTTTGCTGAACGAGTCCATCTGTTGTCTGTTCCAATACTTTTGCTCACCTAAAAATTGGGTGATCTGACACAAAGGATTCTGTGTTAAGACATCTAAATGTACATACCAGGATGTAAAAGCAAAATGTAGGTTGTTAACAGTATACTTTTGTTGCTAAGCAACAATACGGGTACTTTTTTTTTTTTGGAGAGAACGATGGCTTAAGTGTAATACCGTGACAGTACTTGTACAATTACGTATATGGAGTGAAGAAACCCTCCGTTTTATGAAGAAAATGAATCAACACATTCCGACCAATCCGATTCCAGACTTTAACAGCGCTGTGGTATAATATAAACTTCGATTGTAAACAAATTTGTCATTACAGTTTGTTTTTGTTTTGTTTTTTTAAAATTGTGTGTGTTTTAAACAATTTTGCCGTGAGTGATGTAAACAGAACGTGTTTAGAGAGTGGCGATTTATCGTCTGGTTTGTTTGCTTGTCGGTCGTTGCAGTGTCTCACATGGCCGTGCGACTGCTGAAAGTGTCGTCGGTTGCGACTACGCTCATCGCCTCGTCCGGATTTTACCTGCACTCTCAGAACTTCGACCTCAACGACCTCAGCATCGTCAGATTCGGCCGAGCGGCTGCTGCGGTAAAAATAACACTAACTAACCCTCGGCTTTCACTGATCAGAGACGGAGAGCATGATGCGTGGCGTGTGAGTGTGAGGAACATTGTTAGGAAGAAAACAGTTTGTTCATTTCAGTGGTGGTGTTCTCATTGTGTCAAAAACAGAAGTAAAACAGTAAATAAAGATCAGTTCTGCATATCAGTTATCGGGCGCATGAACATGCAAATGATCGGTTATGATAAATCAATATCGGTCGAGCTCTACTTCTAGTCGTTTGTAACGTGTCGATTTTTAAAGCGCGTTTTGCTAACACGGACTGGAACTTGTTCACGTTTTAGACGGCGGTCATCAGTTATGACTATCTCACCGCTCTGCGAGAGGTTCGGTACGGGACAGACGAGTACTGGAGCCTCAAATCAGAGGTAGGTTTTCAGCATTCGCTCCTGTAATGATGTCTCTCTCACACACACACACACACACACACACACACACACACACACACACACACACACACACACACAGGGCGTTCATAGCTGTTTAGTTTTTAGCTTTTAGTCAGTTTCCTAAAGAGTGAAATTTTGAAAAATAGAATAAAAAGAGAAAACAGCATTGTATCTGATCCATAACCTTTACATGATCTCTACATTTATTTGTTTATCTGTTTATTTATTTTCATGTTTTATTTTCCAAGGCTACATTTTGGATCATTTTGCAGTGTGGAATTTACTACCGTGAAAAATATATTTAAAAAAAATACAATTTAAATAGAAAACAGCATTGTGTCTGATCCATAACCTTTACATAATTTACATTATCTATCTATCTATCTATCTATCTATCTATCTATCTATCTATCTATCTATCTCTACATATATTGGCACCCTATCTATCTATCTATCTATCTATCTATCTATCTATCTCTACATATATTGGCACCCTATCTATCTATCTATCTATCTATCTATCTCTCTGTCATCTGTCATCTGTCTAGCTATCTATCTATCTATCTATCTATCTATCTATCTATCTATCTATCTATCTATCTCTCTGTCATCTGTCTAGCTATCTAGCTATCTATATATCTATCTCTACAAGTATTGGCACCCTATATATCTATCTCTACAAGTATTGTCACCCTATCTATCTATCTCTACATGTGTTGGCACAGTATCTATCTATCTCTACATGTATTGGCACCCTATCTATCTATCTCTACAAGTATTAGCACAGTATCTATCTATCTATCTATCTATCTATCTGTCTCGGCATGTATTGGCACCCTGCCTGTCTGTCTGCCTGTCTGTCTGTCTGTCTGTGCATGTATTGGCACCCTATCTATCTATCTATCTATCTATCTATCTATCTATCTATTTATCTATCTATCGTTTTACTTTCCAAGGCCACATTTTGTACTGTGGAATTTAATACCGTGAAAAATATAATTAATTATAATTATAAATAAAAATATATAAAGAAAAGGAAGAGAAAGAAAAAAGCAGCTAAACGAATTTGTTGGTTTCTCTGCTATTTTTTGTTTGTGACACTTTCTTCTTCTGAGGACAATAAAGATTAATGTAATGTAAAATGTTAAAAAAAAAAATGTTTATGGACTATTAAAGCCACGCCTAACAGATGGAGACAAGGAATAAAATGTAAATAAATAACAGAAAAGCGAAAAAGTTTTGTTATAGTATACCAAAGTGTGGTCTGTTTATTATTATTATTATTATTATTATATTTTTTGATCCTGAAAGAAAAAAAAAATCAGGAAACACTCACTTCAAAAACAGTTCCATAAAACAAGAGAATAAGTTGGATAATTTGACTATCATTTACATAAACCCCACCTTCTAATGTTAGGCCACACCCCCTACATGGGTCAGATGCGATTCAACTTCAGCTGCTTCCTGCGTTTCTGCGACGTCGTTTTGTACGTCGTGTTTAACACATAGGTTTGATGCCAAACTGACTGCTGAAAGCTGTAAGATTATCCCGTACTTGTAGCTCCTGCGCTAAAGTAAAGCAGATTTTAGACACCAAATATCTTTGGGCTGGGAGGAAATCTGTGTACGTTTTATTTTGCTGCCTGGTCTGATCGAGGCTGGGGAAAGGTCAGTGTGTCTGAGCAGCCGGTGAAGCCTGACGAGCGAAATTCAGCCGTTCAGAGTGTGATAGCGTACACACACACACACACACACACACTCTCTGTTTCCCCTCGGGGCCTGCTGTCAAGCCTCACTACACTCGCTGATTAGAATTAATGCAAGCCCCTGGTTTGATATAGAGAAGAGATTTGCCTCGTAATTATTATGAAGCCGTAGAGGTGATCCAGTTCGCTCGGTCGTACGATTTATTTCCTCGTCACAGCTGGAATATTAGCTATGAACAAATAAACAGATAGATGACCGCTGTTCAGGCGGGCTTAGAAAGGACAGATCCGACATCCGATAGTTTATCACTACACAGAAATGTATTTCCTGGAAATATCGCGAGAAGTGCTTGATAAATCCAAATTGGCCAATTATATTTTGTCTACGAGCTAAAAATTTGCTCTCATGATGTTTTCTATATTTCACGTATCACGTAAGTGCAGTTATTCGAGCTGACCGGGGTCGTCATAGGCCGTCGTACTGTATTTAAGCAGGAAATTACATTCATCCGCTTTGAGGTAAACATATACGGTATGTTATAGGCTAACATTTATTCACATGCTCATTCCTCGGTTGGTTTGTGAGTTGAATTCTCAATTCTGATTGGTCAGGAGGTGCTGATTCATTTTCAATAGCGGCAGCAAACTACATTTCTGTAATACTAATAATATTATATTAACGCACTTGTTCCAGCACAAATTTTCAGCTCCTGGCCAAGAGGAACAAAACCCTTCAAGACGTGCTGGTATGGTTATACGTCGGGATGGTAACCGGGACTGTGCTTCATCACGTCAAACCGTCCGTCGTTGATTATTCTCCTATTGCAGTACAACACCGAGACGTTCTTGTGATGGCGCTCCTTCCGCACAAGCCCTTAAATACACCCGTTTTCCAGCACAAACACGAGCTGCTCGATCTCTAGCCCTTGACAGATTTCTCCCGCGGCCTCGTTTTTATCCGTCCGTGTACCTCGCGCCATCACGCCGTGAGCAGTGAGTAGGGGATTGCGGGTCGTGTCCCAGCTGCCGTGCCGCTCTGACGGCCCATGCCTTACGACTGCTCTTGTAATGAGGGCCGTTCCACGCAGTTAACCGTCCCTCGGCTCTCCGAAAGCCGGGCCAGCTGCTCCTCGTACCTCTGAAAAGACTCCCGGAGACCATTAAACCATCGTCCACGCCTGTATTGTGTTCATCAGATGACGCGAAGTGTCTCGTGAGCAGGATTCAGCTTCCGCGCCGACCTGCTGTGGCTCATTCATGCGCGTGACGATCACGGGTAGTACTGTAGAAGGCCGAATCACGGCGGTTTTCTCGTCGTTAAAACGCACAACTTGTGTTGTCTGATGTAGTATTTTCACGAGTTATGGTTTGTTTGTGCCGTCCGCGCTGCTCCGCTCTACGCTGTTATATTTTCTTTTGTTTGATTCTGTTGTAATTTAGCTCGACGCAGCGCTCTTTCCTTTGCACACACATCAGAGGGAGTAGGCAGCCCTCTCGATTGGCAGGTGATTACCTGAGAAAAGTATTTTAATCCCGGCTTCACGCCCCCTGCTGTGTTTCCCTCACTCTATTTTACCGTCGTGTCATTGCGGTGTGTGTTGCTGTGTGTGTGTGTGTGTGTGTGCGTGCAGGGCTCATCAGCAGTCTGAGAAGAGAATCTTCCCACTGTTGATTACGACCACTGTGGAATAAACACTGACACCCATGTTCCCCATGCCAGAATAAATCTGCCGTCTCTCTCGCCGTCCACTTCCTCTGTACGATAGCGATCGCGTCGTATCTGCCGGAGCCGAGCGACGGCTGCGCTCCGGCCTGCTCTGATTACCGAGCGGGGAACACCTGCGGATTTAGACGACGGCGAGGCTTACACGCCGAGTATGAATAACGCACGTGGCAGAGGTAGGAATCCAGGTGCTCGCGCCACTCTCCACACAGATGACGTATGGAATCCGCTTCGGCGCCCCGGTACGGAGTAAACAACATTCCGACCAGCTGCCGTGGAGTCAGGAGTCGTGGCGATTCGATTCCTTCCGTTCCATTTCCGTCTCACAACGTTCAATCCTATTCCGTTCTGCTCCGTGCCGATCGTAACCCCTTTCTATTCCGTTTAATCCCATCCCTTTCTTTACCTTTCCATTCCGATGCCCATTCTATTCCTTCCCTTTCCTTTCTCTGTTTATGATACCTATTTCCGTGACATACTATTCTATTCCAATTGATTCATTTCCATTCCTTTCCATTCACTTCCCAGCGTACTCCATTCCTAATTTGGATTCTAAATTCATTTGCTGGGCCGTAAAGAGAGTAGTAACAGGTAACCGAATGAGTGCCGATGCGTCTCCATGCCATGCGATGTCCTCCAGCTTCTTCCAAATGCTCCTGTGAGCTGACGTTCTCTGAGCTTGTAGTTTTCACTTACTAAGGCATGGCTTGGCACCAGCTGCTCTTCCCCAGAGAGACGGGTTTTACCATTATTTCATGTGGAATGCTTTCAGACTTGGACAGGCTGTTTGTATTTGTTTATGTGTAAGTATCTTGACGTGTGTGTGTGTGTGTGTGTGTGTTTCCTGCCCATCTGCTGTAGCCCTATCTCTGAGTCCTTGACCAGCCCTCACAGAGCATTAGCACAGCAAATTAGCCTTCAGCGAGGGGTTTATTCCGCACGACTTCCCCCCAGAGAAGCGCTGATGGGCTCCTCATGGCTCTCCTGCTCCAGCCGAGCAGAACCGCTGTCTGAGATTCTGATGGCTGGGGAGCGACTGAAGTGCGCAAGCTACAAGGGCATCGCAAGACATTTCTCCTAAGTGCTGCTTATCCACCATACACACTTCCTCTCGGTGCAGATAAGCGTTCGCCTCAGTTCCGGGGTCTAAACTGGTTAATAAAATATGGTTCATGTTTTGCCAGTCAGAGGCGTGGCCTTAGTGTGTGTAACAAAACTGAACGAGGCGTGGCCTCTGTGCCTGTCATCAAAAATAAAGCAAAACAAAGGCATGGCAGGTAACGCCCCTGTATGCATAACACTGAGACATATCAAGTCCAAATAAAGGAGGCGTGGCCTCTGTGTGTTTCATTCAGCTTAAGAAGGCGTGGCCTCTGTGACTTTCAGTCCAAATAAAGGAGGCGTTGCCTCTGTGCATTTCATTCCGTTTAAGAAGGCGTGGCCTCTGTGACTTTCAGTCCAAATTGAGGTGTGGCCTCTGTGTCTTTCAGTACAAATTAAGGAGGCGTGGCCTCTGTGTCTTTCAGTACAAATTAAGGAGGCGTGGCCTCTGTGTCTTTCAGTACAAATTAAGGAGGTGTGGCCTCTGTGTCTTTCAGTACTAATTAAGGAGGTGTGGCCTCTGTGTCTTTCAGTACAAATTAAGGAGGCGTGGCCTCTGTTTCTTTCAGTACAAATTAAGAAGGTGTGGCCTCTGTGTCTTTCAGTACAAATTAAGGAGGCGTGGCCTCTATGACTATCAGTTAAAATTAAGGAGGCCTATCAATCGAAGGGAAGACGGTGTGGTCTCGTGCCAGTATTAAAAAATAAGAAAGTGTGGCTTATGTCAGAAAAAAACAAAGGAGGTGTGGCCTCTGTGGCTGTCAGAAAACAATGGAGGAGTGGCCTCTGGGGTTTTTAGAAAAGAATAAAAGAGCTGTGGAATCTGTGCCTGTCAGTGAAACGGAAGAAGGCTTGGGATCTGCGTGAGCCGTAAAAAATAAGGAGATGTGGCTCATGTGTCTGTCAGAAAAAATGAATGGAGATGTGACCTCAGTGCCTGTCAGTCCAAATTAAGGAGGTGTGGCCTTTCCGGTTGTAAATTTTTTTTTTTATTAAAATGAATTCAAAATTGGGAAGACGGTGGCTTAGTGGTTAGCACGTTCGCCTCACACCTCCAGGGTCGGGGGTTCGATTCCCACCGTGGCCCTGTGTGTGCGGAGTTTGCGTGTTCTCCCCGTGCTGCGGGGGTTTCCTCCGGGTACTCCGCTTTCCTCCCCCAGTCCAAACACACGCGTGGTAGGCTGATCGGCATGTCCAAAGTGTCCGTAGTGTATGAACGGGTGTGTGACCGTGTATGTGATTGTGCCGTGATGGATTGGTACCCCGTCCAGGGTGTACCCCGCCTTGTGCCCCATCCTCCCTGGGACAGACTCTACGTTCCCTGTGACCCTGTAGGATAAGCGGTATAGAAGATGGACGGACGGATGGATGAATTCAAAATTCATGGTACTGTTTAGTTTTAAAAGACTGAACTTTTTAAGAGGTAAAACACACTATGAATCACGAGTCGTTTGAGTCGTTAGACTAACGATGCCTTTTAATGAATCATTCCTGTACTAATGGCTCAGAATAGTTTGAATCATTTCATCAAACACTATTATAAAGTATACGGAAACGTACGTGTCCGCCTGTACAAGGTGCCCTGATAAAACACCTCAGAACCCCCCCCACAGGAAGAGTCATTTGTTTCTCAGCGATATCCCACAAGCCTCTCTGGCGCGCTCCTGATCTGGCCCCACCTTGTTAATTGGGGTGTTAAGCGGTAATTCATTAACTCCCTCTAACGGCCCCGTGGGGGAGCAGCGGCACTGCCGAGGCCGATAATGAAACGCCAGACATTTTTCCGCATGATTAATGGCGATGAGTCGAAGGTCGTCAGAGCCTTTTTATGATTATTATTTTTTTTTTTTGCTCTTTTTGATTCACCTCAGCTCGTCCCTAAGCCACAGGATTCATCATATTAAGTCACACTCCGAAGGAGGAAGTAGGAACGTAAAAAGGTGATGATTTCATAATGAGCACCACTGACAGCAAGCAGGATGTTTCCATCAGCCTTGTCATTTCGACTTTATCAAACGGTCTGCACTTCCCATCGTAATGGAAACCATTTTAACGATTAATTGCAGTTCTACTCGGACTGGTTTCGCATCTCAAATAGGCCTGTTTTGGGGGAGAATGCTTATATTTTGAATCGATGGCTTGACACACACACACACACACACACAAAAACCCTAAACATGACTGTTAAATCCTCTTAGATGGTCGAATATGGCGATAATGCTTGATATTCGGTTTAAGTAACGACATGGAAAAGTATGTTAGTGATGGCAAGTTGCGGTGGTGTCGTTAGCCAATGATGTCTGACTCTCCACGTTGAACCAGCTTCCAGAAAGAGAAAATATCTCTCAGACCGTGCGGCGAGTGGAAAGGTGTTCTTCAGCTCCAGATTGTAATTTAATCCTGAAGGCTTGTGGGAATGCAGAGGGAAATTGACGACAGAAGTGGATCGCATGCATGAAGGAACAACGTTGTTCTCATCAGTTTGCAGGTCCTCTCCGGCCCCCCGGAAAACCCGAGCATACGGAGGGCGTCCGTTTCCGTTTCCTTTCCCCGGCTCTAACCTGGACTCCGTTCTCACCGCCTCGGGTTAAGAGTTTTAAAACATATTTGTGTGCTTTACTTTTGTGGCGTGTTGCAAGTTTGGTTTTTATTTTATTTATTTTTTTTGTGCATTTTACCGCCGTCTCGGTGAGAACGCCGGCGCCGTCTGAAGGCCTGTGGGGAACTGTGAAAATAATTAGAGGCTGATTAGATGTTTAGAAGAATGTTCACTTCAAGAAGCGAGAGTTCAGAAACTGCAATTAACTGCTAAATTACACTGAAAGGCCACCATTAGTGCAATTTTACTTTATTTCATTTCTTATTTCATGTTTATCTGCCTTTTTCGTCATGACGCATCCGGCGCAAAAAAACGAGACAACCGACTCCTCTTCCTCGCCGAGTCGAGTTTCGGCTCTGTCGAAGGACGACGGGATCGGAGCGTTCAGGACATTTACGGGGCTGATTTATTCGGGCCGTAAATTAAACATCGACTTATCAATTCTCGCCCGTTAGCGAAAACTCCATTGTAGTCCGGGCGTAATTACGTTCACAGATATTGAGTTTTATATCAACTCGACAATTACCTTATCTTTTATGCAAGGAATAGGGGGAAAAATAAATAAATAAACCCCCCCCACCAAAACCTCACCACGCGTCGTTATTGGAAAATAATCAACGATGCGATGATCATCGACGCAGCGGCCTCTCTCAGCAGGATAATGCGCCGTGCCAGACCGCAAACGTTACACAAAATCATCCAGGATAATGCAGACCTTCTCTACTGTAGCGTTTTCTCTCTCAGGGACTTCTGCTCAGGGAATTGAGAGTCTCCACAGCTATTAGCATGTCATTAGGGCTAACGCGAACAGCTGATTCGCAAATTAAATGTAGCTTACTTAGCCTTAATGAATAATGCATATCGCATCGGAGCGGACCTGCTGACACGCAAACATTATCGGAGGAGGGACGCGGAGACGCCACAATGTCAGACAGGACGAGGCCGGGACGTCACATTCGCCGCAAATCTAAACGCTATTATTATGAGTCAGTGGTAAGGGAAGTTTCTTATTTATTTATTTATTTATTTATTTATTTCCCCTGCCCGCTGTAATGTTCCTGTCACTCATCTCCGAGTCGGTCAGGTCAAACTCGGAGCTGAACGGACGTTATGCGAGGGAGAGGTGGTGAAAAATAGAAAACACTTAGCAAAATGGCTGATGTTAGCTAGCAAAGTGGCATCCATTTCGGTGAAACTGGCAGCACAGCAGAAGGACACTCATGTACAAATGACTAAGCTTTCAAAAAGAAAGGGATTTAAAAAAAAAAAAAGTATGAATTTGAACCAAATGCTAACTTTTTTCAGTTGACTTTTTCTAGAAAAACAAAAAAAAGTCAATAGCAATTAATTACAGGCGTAATTACAAAATGGTAGCGTGCAGTAATCGACTGATCGAAGAATTACCCCCTACACCAGGGGCTGTTAATCAGAACGAAAAAAAAAAAGAGAGAAAAAGAACTAATACTTAAACGAATATAAACACAACTTTCTGTTTGTTTGTTTAAACGTGACTCTCTTCGGTTTATCCAATCACGCGCGTTTTTATGTCGGTTATTTAGCCGAAGGCGGCTCACGCGTATTTAGGCTGGATTTCAGTGCGGGAACTCCGCTCCGAGACACAACACGACCGCTTCGAGGCGATACCGCAATCGCGCCCGGGTCCGAGAACGTCTTGAGCAAGGTGGGGAACTCTAGTGAGAAAGCGATTTGACTCTGAATCAACTCGAAGTGAATCAAACATCAGCGAATCAGTGAATCACTTACCTTATATATAGCGCAACACTTCCTGACCAATCAGAAGCGAGGACTGTAGTCTAACGCTGCATTCCGGGGGGGAGGGGTTTGAGGAGATCGTCCCGGGTTTGTAATCCTGGTTGAGGTGATGTTCTGTGTTTTTTTTTTTTGTTTGTTTGTTTGTTTTTTTCTTTCCTAGTCGGATGTTGGAAATTACGAATGTCCCGTCCTGAAATTTCATCAGTAATTCGTCACAAAATCCCAGTTTATTTGACGCAAAAAGCAATAAGATGCAGTTTTACGAGTTGGGGAGAATTCGAGAACACGTGAGCTGCTGGGGGAAAAAACCCGCCGTTTCATTCGCGTCCTCCGCGCTGTCATTAAACGCCACTTTGCTGTTGAGAAACGGTTTAAAAAAAAAAAAAAAAAAAAAAAAGGTTGCCAGGAGTCGCACAGATGTTGTGTTTGTGCTCTTCTTTTTAAAATCCCACCGATTTAAAGAGGGAGTGAAGGTGAAGGAAATGAGCATCAAGCGAGGACAAACAGTGCTGATTTTCTCTCAGCTTCTCAGCTGCGCGGAAAAACCCGGACCGCGTGCGTTTATGTAACGCGCTTGATTTAGAGCTTGTCATTTTAATGCTGTATTTAAAGAGCTCAATTCACAGCACATCTGGAACACGCAATCATGCAAATGAACATCTGATACAGTACGTGTGCTTTCCTGTTCTCTCGGGTTTCGGCAACGGTTTAGAGTTATAGAACTTCGTCCTTAAATCGGTCGTTCCTGAAGGAATTCTGACGACGCACCGACATTTCCTGCAGAAGGTTTATCCAATCCCGCTCACTCCAACAGAAGGTTTATCCGATCCCGCTCACTCCAACAGAAAGATTATCCGATCTCGCTCACTCCAACAGAAGGTTTATCCGATCCCGCTCACTCCAACAGAAAGATTATCCGATCTCGCTCACTCCAACAGAAGGTTTATCCGATCCCGCTCACTCCAACAGAAAGATTATCCGATCCCGCTCACTCCAACAGAAAGATTATCCGATCCCGCTCACTCCAACAGAAAGTTTATCCGATCTCGCTCACTCCAACAGAAAGTTTATCCGATTTCGCTCACTCCAACAGAAAGTTTATCCGATCTCGCTCACACTCTAACAGAAAGTTTATCCGATCCCGCTCACTCCAACAGAAAGATTATCCGATCCCGCTCACTCAAACAGAAGGTTTATCCGATCTCGCTCACTCCAAGAGAAGGTTTATCCGATCCCGCTCACTCCAACAGAAAGATTATCCGATCTCGCTCACTCCAACAGAAGGTTTATCCGATCTCTCTCACTCCAACAGAAAGATTATCCAATCTCGCTCACTCCAACAGAAAGTTTATCGATCCTGCTCACTCCAACAGAAAGTTTATCCGATGTCGCTCACTCCAACAGAAAGATTATCCGATCTCGCTCACACTCTAACAGAAGGTTTATCCGATCCCGCTCACTCCAACAGAAGGTTTATCCGATCCCGCTCACTCCAACAGAAAGATTATCCGATCTCGCTCACACTCTAACAGAAGGTTTATCCGATCCCGCTCACTCCATCAGAAAGTTTATCCGATGTCGCTCACTCCAACATAAGGTTTATCCGATCTCTCTCACTCCAACAGAAAGATTATCCGATCTCGCTCACTCCAACATAAGGTTTATCCGATCTCGCTCACTCCAACAGAAAGTTTATCCGATCCCGCTCACTCCAAGAGAAGGTTTATCCGATCTTGCTCACTCCAACAGGTTTATCCGATCTCGCTCACTCCAACAGAAGGTTTATCCGATTCCGCTCACTCCAACAGAAGGTTTATCCGATCCCGCTCACTCCAACAGAAAGTTTATCCGATCTCGCTCACTCCAACAGAAAGTTTATCGATCCCGCTCACTCCAACAGAAAGATTATCCGATGTCGCTCACTCCAACAGAAAGATTATCCGATCTCGCTCACTCCAACAGAAGGTTTATCCGATCTCTCTCACTCCAACAGTAAATTTATCCGATCTCGCTCACTCCAACAGAAGGTTTATCCGATCTCGCTCACTCCAACCAAAAGTTTATCGATCTCACTCACACTCCAACAGAAGGTTTATCCGATCTCGCTCACTCCAACAGAAAGATTATCCGATCTCGCTCACTCCAACAGAAAGTTTATCCGATCTCGCTCACACTCTAACAGTAAGTTTATCCGATCTCGCTCACTCCAACAGAAAGTTTATCCGATCTCGCTCACTCCAACAGAAAGATTATCCGATCTCGCTCACTCCAACAGAAAGTTTATCCGATCTCGCTCACTCCAACAGAAAGATTATCCGATCTCGCTCACTCCAACAGAAAGTTTATCCGATCTCGCTCACACTCTAACAGTAAGTTTATCCGATCTCGCTCACTCCAACAGAAAGTTTATCCGATCTCGCTCACACTCTAACAGTAAGTTTATCCGATCCCGCTCACTCCAACAGAAGGTTTATCCGATCTCGCTCACTCCAACAGAAGGTTTATCCGATCTCGCTCACTCCAACAGAAGGTTTATCCGATCTCGCTCACTCCAACAGAAAGTTTATCCGATCTCGCTCACTCCAACAGAAAGTTTATCCGATCTCGCTCACACTCTAACAGTAAGTTTATCCGATCCCGCTCACTCCAACAGAAGGTTTATCCGATCTCGTTCACACTCCAACGGAAGGTTTATCCGATCTCGCTCACACTCTAACAGTAAGTTTATCCGATCTCGCTCACTCCAACAGAAGGTTTATCCGATCTCGTTCACACTCCAACGGAAGGTTTATCCAAACCCTCAGGTATTATTTTTGCGTGTACCTTCTTGCAATATGTTCTACTCAACACTGTAGGATCTTTTTCCCAACTTATAAACAAATTAGTAATTAGAAACCACAGCAACCACATTACACCGCACGAGCAATCACTTAAGGAATAAAACACTTGGGGGTGTGCTGTTATAGAAAATAAACCACGATGACTGGTGTGATGAAGCTGGTTTGCTATAACAGCACATCCTGAAGTGTTTTATTCCGCTCACACCACACCATTTTAGACAACGATTCCGACTTTTAAAATGAATTAAATCACGACACGTTGTACTTTCTATCCATTTATAGCGACATCTTAACGTTGAAACAAATTCCTTCCTGTTCGTCACTTACGCTCTGTCGGAAATAAGCTTGCGGCTTTCCCTCCGACACTGGAGACTCCTTCCGTAAATCCTAAACCATAAACAAACACCTCCTTCACCACAACGCTTACACGCGTTTTTAATCTATTCACGTGGCGCGTCTGCCGTCGACGTCCCCACGGATGAGCCGTTACTATAGAAACGATGACGTATTGGAATGCGCGCATTGATTCTGACCAATCAGAATGGAGAATTCTACAGCACCGTGGTTCGGATTTATTACCCTAATGCTGCATGAGGACAACTTTAATTAATGACGGGATTCGTTTTAAGGCTTAAAAAAAAAAAAAAAAAAAAAAATCTTTGTTTGTTTAATCCAGTAAATACATCAGCTGTGACTGGAACTCACTGATAATCACGGGCGGACACATCAAGGGCACATCGTTGCTCTCCCCCCTCCCATCCCAGATTTTTGATTGTAAATATTGTTAGAAACACTAGATGGCAGCACTGTCTAAAAACCCCCTCTCTCTCTCTCTCTCTCTCTCTCTCTCTCTCTCTCTCTCTCACACACACACACGGAATTGTCCAAAGTCCAAAGCAAACACATCTACAGTGTAAATGTGAGCGCGTATATAGGTCATGTCCTTCGAGGGCTTGAGTGTTATATATATAACGTGAGGCTCTCTTGGGGAAGTATGGCGGGGGGGGGGGGGGGGGGGGGGAGTTGCGGGGGGGGGGGGGGTTTAGAGCGTTTAACGTTTCTGTTCAAGAAATGCTGACAAGCCCCTTTTTCAAGCGGCGCACATAAATACTTAATACAGCTGTCAGATGTGTACCTTTTATTGAATTTAAACCCTTTTCAGGCTTCGTCTAGCGTTCTTTTTATTTATTATTTTTTTTAATTCTTCCGTATTCTTCCAGTAACGTGACGAGCTGCGCGAGAGAAACCAAAGAGAGGCTCTGTAACGTAAGTGATAACAGGAACCGACTCGTTTCGTGGACGTTCAGAGCGTTTAAACGTAAGTAATACGTGGAAAACAACCGGAAAAGTCGACCGCCGATGGTTTTCCTTAAACGAAGCCGTACATCCTGAAGTGTTTTATGCTTTACATATCGTACCGCTAAAAGGTCTCGTTTACCGACAAACATCAAAATCGAGCATTTCCGGCGTGATTTGTCGACGCTTATCTTGCTCCGTTTACGGCGTCCTTACGTACGGAAGTACACAAACGGAACTAGCACGGACACTTCGAGCATTAAGACGAAAACGCTCTTTTTTATTATAATTTTTATTTTTTATTTTTTTTTTATTTTTTACACGACTGCGCTAATCGAGAGCGCTCTTTCCTGATTTGTGTTTCACAGATGGTTAATGGTCAATTCTCCACAACGCACCCGCGACGCGTCTGTGAGCGGCGTGCTTTACGACAGAAGGAGACGTGCGCGTGTAACCTTGGACGCGACGGAATGATTTCACCGACCGCGTCAAACGTTCGGGTTTTTAACGCTGTGTACCGAATATATAGGATAGGAATTCCGGGACAGGAATGAATGTGCACGTACTCGGTGCTTATCTAAGACGTTATATTAGATACAGGGCGGACGTTGTGAGCTGTGATCCATAGTCTGAAGTCTTGTGCATCCAACCCGAGGGTAAATGTCCTGGATTATCAGAGGAGCGTTTCAGTGTTTCAGCGCTCCAGTGCGCATGCCTAACCGACTCCGAATTACTGAAGCAGGAGAATAAAACGCAGAGCATGAAATTAGCTGTGGCTCCGAGCTAAATTGCTCCTGTTCGTTTCTCCTCTCTCTATCTCTCGCTCTCTTTTTCACGTGACATTTTTTTTTTTTTTTTTGGTTAATCTGGTAAATGTAGGTTCAGTTTGCTCTCAAAGAATAACACTAAGCATGGCATGATGCTCATGCAAGCTGCAGGTTTTTTTTTTTTTTTGTGGAAACTAATTATTCTATTTGTTTGTTTATTTATTTATTTATTTGAAAAGCACAGTCGAGGCAGCACATCCATCTGCACTCTCGGAATTTATTAACTCGGAGCTCGGCTGAAAAATAGGCAGATAATTGGCCGTGATGGCGCAATAAAGCACTCAGTGTAGGATCTGGCTTTTAGCTACTCTCTGCGTTAATTAATAGAGATCTCCTATGATGGGAAATTTTGCAGGAGTCTTTTAAAACCCCATTTACGATCCCTGACTGCAGAACAGCCACGCTGACTAGAGAGGGAGGGAGGGAGGGAGAGGGTGAGAGATTTACTGCGTTTTGAAAGTGTGCATATTTAATCGCACTACAGATTTCATTAGCTTTGAGTACACGACCTGTCAGGAGGCTCTAAAGAGTGAAATCGGCTTCTGGTGGATATCACAATAATGTCGCACAGATAACATTCTTCCTCCTAGACCTTACGCATCTGAACACTTACAGCAAATTCACACAGACATCTCGCGTGGTGGTTTATTGATATGTTATGTCTCACATATTCTCACGTGTAGTGACTGACTGTGATTTAAAAATAAATAAATAAATAGATTTGTCACACGATTCATTTATATCCACATGTAACGATTCATTTCTTTCCACACACGACGATTCGTTTATTTTCATAGATAGCGATTCATTCATCTCCACACGTAATGATTCATTTATTTTCATATATCGTGATTCATTTATTTCGACATATAATGATTCATTCATCTCCACACGTAATGATTCATTTATCTCTACACGTAATGATTCATTTATTTTCATATATAATGATTCATTAATTTCGACATTGTAATGATTCATTTACCTCCACACGTAATGATTCATTTATTTTCATATTTAATGCTTCATTTACTTCAACCTGTAATGATTCGTTTACCTCCAAATGTAAGGATTCATTTACCTCCAAACGTAATGATTCATTTACCTCCATACATAATGATTCATTTACCTCCAAACGTAATGATTCATTTACCTCCATACATAATGATTCATTTATTTCCACATGTAATGATTCATTTATTTCCACATGTAATGATTCATTTACCTCCACACATGACGATTCGTTTATTTTCATAGGTAACGATTCATTCATCTCCACACTTAATGATTCATTTACTTTCATATGTAATGATTCATTTATTTTGACATATAATGGTTCATTCATCTCCACACGTAATGATTCATTTATCTCTACACGTAATGATTCATTTATTTTCATATATAATGATTCATTAATTTCGACATTGTAATGATTAATTTACCTCCACACCTAATGATTCATTTAATTTCATATTTAATGCTTCATTTATTTCAACCTGTAATGATTCATTTACCTCCAAATGTAAGGATTCATTTACCTCCAAACGTAATGATTCATTTACCTCCATACATAATGATTCATTTATTTCCACATGTAATGATTCATTTACCTCCACACGTAATGATTCATTTATCTCCATACATAATGATTCATTTATTTCCACATGTAATGATTCATTTCTTTCCACACATGACGATTTGTTTATTTTCATAGATAACGATTCATTCATCTCCACACTTAATGATTCATTTACTTTCATATGTAATGATTCATTTATTTTGACATATAATGGTTCATTCATCTCCACACGTAATGATTCATTTATCTCTACACGTAATGATTCATTTATTTTCATATATAATGATTCATTAATTTCGACATTGTAATGATTCATTTTCCTCCACACATAATGATTCATTTATTTTCATATTTAATGCTTCATTTATTTCAACCTGTAATGATTCATTTACCTCCAAATGTAAGGATTCATTTACCTCCAAACGTAATGATTCATTTACCTCCATACATAATGATTCATTTATTTCCACATGTAATGATTCATTTACCTCCAAATGTAATGATTCATTTATCTCCATACATAATGATTCATTTATTTCCACATGTAATGATTCATTTATGTAATTACTGTATTATTTATTCATGTAATTATTCATTTTTCATATATAATTATTCATTTCTTTCCACATGTAATGATTCATTTCTTTCCACATGTAATGATTCATTTATTTCCACATTTACCGAATCACTTCTTTCCACATGTCGCGATTAATTTATTTCCACGTAATGATTCATTTACTTCCACATTTACCGAATCACTTCTTTCCACATGTGATGATTCATTTACTTCCACGTAAGGATTCGTTTATTTCCACATGTAAGTAATGAGTATTATTGAATGTTTTAATTAAATAAAGCTCTCTCTCCATGCTCTTGGAGTCCTCGACGCTCTGAAGTGGATTATTTTTTATATGGAAGTTAAGAACATGACGCTTTTTATGGTACAGGACCGGGGAAAAAAAAGTTGCTGCTGCTAAAATTAGATCTGTAACAAGGCCAGATATTTAGCATTTTTACTGTTTTTTTTTATTTTTACTGACTCCAATAAATTCAATTAAATAATTTTTTTAAATAACAAAAAAACCCTGCTAGTCCCAACATTGTCTTGATGGTTAATTAAATAAATAAAAAAAAATCACTTTAAAAAAAAAAAAAAAAAAAAAAAATTACGGTGTTTTAAAACTGTATAATTTACAAGGCTTTTTTTATAAACCATTTTATAAGTGTTTTTTTATTTTATTTTTTAAGAATGTTTAATGAATCACTGTGTGTCTTTTTAAACTGTGTTTGGGGTTTTAATTTTTTTTTTTTTTTTTTTAAGAGTGATTTTTTTTTTTTTAAACTGCATGAGTCTTTAAGTTGATTAACTGCTTGACAAATTTTATGTTTTTATTTATTTAATTTTTTTTGTTATAAAACTTGGATCAGACAGAGCCATAAAAACACAGTGCGTAAGGAGATGGATGATATAGATCAGCTGTATAAAAAAAAAAAAAAAAAAAATCTCTATCTTGGCCCAAACACATGTGCTGCTTCACATATCTGCCTTTAGTTTAGTCTCCTGGGGATTCAGTCCATCACCGGACTTCATTGTAGTCCATTATAAGCCGAGGAAGGAGGGGTCAGACGATCCGGGAGATATAAATGGCGTCGGTGACTATTAGACCTTTAAATTACAAATCATCCTTGAGTGAACGGTGCGGTGATGGAGGGAGGGTTTCGTAATCACACGTCCCCGCCATGCTTGTGAAGCTTTGCACGTTAAGGCACGTTGTCTTTTCACCTGCTTAATCCTTCATGTAGATGGTTGCAACGTGTGTGTGTGTGGGTCAGGAGGAAGGAAGATGGCGTCTCCGCTCTGTCCTGCAACGCTGAAACAGGAATACGTCTCCTTCTAGACTTTTTTTCGCCGTGGTGCTCGTTCACAGCACGGAGTGGAACAGTAAATCAGTCGCTGGTTAGGTCGCAGCAGTGCATGAAATGGCCGCCGTAATGAATTTCCGCAGAGAAACATTAGCACGCTCGTGTCTGTGTCGCACTCAGGTGTAGAGCAGGTGTTACAGCAGCTTCCTCTCCCAAAACACACAGACTAATTAGCTACTTAAAAAATAAAATCGAATGCAGGGATCGTCGGATTTCAAACCGTGGAACGACGACGTAGCGTTAGCGAATGCTAAACATAGCATTCAATGAGCAGTAAAACACTCAGTGTTTATGCCGTGATAGGAAAATAATCAAGGACGACGCGATGCAAATCACTGTGGTGTAACCTTGTTATGTTCTAGAGACTCCGCGAAAGCGTAAACTCTTCCGTCTTGAAAGATATCAGACAGATGTCAGATGGCTCACGGCTCTGACAACAAGGAGATGTTTATGGAAGGAGTCTCCGGTGTCAGTCCTTCCATAAACTTCCGGCTGTTTTACGAACGACTGACACTGGAGACTCCTTCAATAAACATCCGGCAGCCCGAATTGTGATTTGTAGGCGCGTTAATGTCAGAGCTGATGTTCTAGAAAACGAATCAACACCTTCTGACCAATCAAAATCCGGAATTTAGTAGCGCACCGAAGGCTTTAATTCCGTCCGTTAATAACAGCTGTGCGTCTCCGATGCAGGAGGAAATGTGTCTCCTCGCGGCTCCTCGCGGCTCCTCACGGCTCAGATGCTTTTAACAACCGTATGAAGGTCAAACGTCAGACGTTCCTGAAGGTCATAATAATCTCACTCAGCTCTTCCGTCTCTCTGTTTTCGGAGGCTCTCGTTTGAAAGGCTCTTCCCTGAAGAGGTTTCCCGGAGCAATTTTAAAGATTAAAGGGAATTTTCTGTATTTCTGCTTCATAATACAAACCTCAGGGTTGGCTAGCGTTTTATTTCATGCTTATTTAAAAAAAATAATAATAATATGAAATGAAAAAAATACTACATGTAAAAGTGCACTCATTGCCTGCAGTGCTGAGAAACACTGAAATCGAAATTAAGAGTAAATAAAACCGAAAAATTGAAATAAAAAACGCCTTGCAGTTAAAAATTTAAAGTTTTACAGTTGAAACGATGTTGTTCGATGAGTCATTCAATCTGTAATGAAATTGTAAAATGTAATGTTAAATAATATTTTTAAAAAATCTAATTGATTAACAAGCTGAGTAACTAATAAGATAAAACAAAATAAAATACTTTTAATAATAAATTTAATAATAAAATTAGATTGAGTCATTTCATATCTACTGCCATTGTCACATTTTATTCTAAAATAAAGGAATCGAATTTATTTGTCAGTTTTATAATAAATATTTAGTGCGTTCACTGTTTTTATCTACTTTTTATGCAGCACTATTTTCAGCGAAAATATTTTGAAGAATTTGCTGCTTGACATGCTTAAATTTAACTTCTTGAAATGTAAAAATTCAGAAATGAGCATGTTTATTTTCTGAAGATGGATATATTTACTTGTTTGATTGCTTATTTATTTATTTATTTATTTATTTATTTATTTAACGTTTCATTTCTTTCCACACATGACGATTCGTTTATTTTCATAGATAGCGATTCATTCATCTCCACACATAATGATTCATTTATTTTCATATATAGTGATTCATTTATTTTGACATATAATGATTCATTCATCTCCACACGTAATGATTCATTTATTTTCATATATAATGATTCATTTATTTCGACACATAATGATTCATTCATCTCCACACGTAATGATTCATTTATTTTCATATATAATGATTCATTTATTTCGACACATTATGATTCATTCATCTCCACACGTAATGATTCATTTATTTTCATATATAATGATTCATTTATTTCGACACATAATGATTCATTCATCTCCACACGTAATGATTCATTTATCTCTACACGAAATTATTAATTTATTTTCATATATAATGATTCATTAATTTCGACATGTAATGATTCATTTATTTTCATATTTAATGTTTCATTTATTTCAACATGTAATGATTCATTTACCTCCAAATGTAAGGATTCGTTTACCTCCAAACGTAATGATTCATTTATGTCCATACATAATGATTCATTTATTTCCACATGTAATGATTCATTTATGTAATTATTGTATTATTTATTCATGTAATTATTCATTTTTCATATATAATTATTCATTTATTTCCACATGTAATGATTCATTTACTTCCACATTTACCGAATCACTTCTTTCCACATGTGATGATTCATTTACTTCCACATTTACCGAATCACTTCTTATTTATTTATTTGTTTATTTGTTTATTTATTTATTTATTTAGTTATTCATTCAAATATGGCAATATGGTTCTGTTGGCAAGTTTTGCCTAAAAATATGTCTTAGAAACTGCTGCCTGACGTGCATAAATTTAGCGTCTTAAAATGTACATTTTGCGAATTAAATTTGTTTGTTTGTTTCACCGTGTCACTACTATTTTGTTGGCACGTGTTGAAACTGCCGCTTGATGTGCTTAAATTTAGCTTCTTGAAATTTAAATCGCTTAAAATTTATTTACATAAACAAAATGTGGCACTACTATTTTGTTGGAAAGTATTGGCTCTCTCTCTCTTGCTATATATATATATATATATATGTGTATATATATATGTGTATATAATATAAACCCTGAATAACAGCTGTTAGGAATGTACGTTTCTTTTAGTCTTTTAGGGAAACTATCGTGCTTGTTAGAAAACCTAAATATTGTGTATTTATATTCACGTATCCATTGTTGCTTGTTGTACCTTTTCTTGTAACTGCTATTTGGCCAAAATGTCCGTTATGCCAGTAGAACAGTATGTAAATACCGCATATGAATACATATCGATGATAAAGGTGTTACGTGTCTATAATAACAACATCATCGAAGTGATACGAATAATATCCGAGTTGAACGCGTTCATATCTGCGTGTCCGGTCAGTGGAAAGTCCCTTAATCACTTATTTAGAGTGCACTAGGGTAGTGTACATGCTTCACTGGGTGTGACCTCGCTGTCCAAGTACACAAAACTCATTATTTATCCTGAGAGAGAGAGAGAGAGAGAGAGAGAGAGAGAGAGAGAGAGTTTAATTTAGTCTGATCTCTTCAAGTTTCCTTTAAACGAGGCAGTTGGAAGGAAAAGCGTATCGATTAGACTTGCAGAGCGAGTGAAGTGTGGGTTTGCGTCACTCGCTCCGGATGATATCCTGTGATGTCTGATCTCATGAATATTCTGTTTGCGTTTCGTTATTAAGGCGCTTATTAAAAGACGTGCAGATCTTTCGGATCGGTCTTCACGATCAGTAAGTGTCCCGAGATGTATGTGTTAATATATCAAGCGGTGACGCTAAATATTTAAATATTTAATCCGTCACCCTGTCCACAATGCCACCATGTCGTCACGTATTTAATTTACCGGAATGAAGCTACACTATCCGTCTGCGTCCCACTCGATTAAATCCTCGGCGCGTCTCGCGTTTCTTTCCGATCGCGCCGTTTGACCTCGTCGTAATCAGGCTGACTCGGCAAACAGGTCTGGATCTGACGACGGCGAAATCGCAGGGACTTGTCGAGAATAATCCGGTTATATCCGGTTATAACCAATGTCATGGATAGCTGAGAGGATGCTAAACTGCATGACATCGTAGGTATCGATGTAGAAACGTTCATTTTCATGGTTTCGATACCGGACAAGCACCAGCATTTAATGCGAGGCCCCCTGGTGGCTCGGAGGTCCGAAACGACCGCTCAATACCACTTCAAACTCGAAACGCTCCCGATCATCTCCATCAAGATTCAATCCTGCTACTCAGGATGCAAATGCAGACGTGGTTTATGGTCACTCGGGTTTTCCGTCGCAACCCCCCCCCCCCCCTTTTTTTTCCCAGAGCAAGCTTTACAGGTTTGAGCGTGACACGAAGATCATCTAGAGCTTATCTGTATCTCTCAGCACTGATAGCGCTGTTCTTCCGCTCGACTAGATGGGATCAGAGCTACAGGGATAAGAGCATCGGCGTTCCACTCGGGCGACTCATTACTTTATGTTAATTTGTTGTCACGGCCAGGAGCAAGCCAAACAGACCCCACAGCCCTCCATCTGGCTGCACAATTTCAAGCCGCGATTGGAGGTGGCCGAGTGTGTGTGCGTGTAGTGGGGTGAAGAATAAGAGTGTCTTTTTAATGGTCTGGTGTGCATTTATTGACTGCTGAGAATTCCCTGAGATTGGGCAGCCTCTAAATTGCCTGCTCCCCGGGGTTATTGATGAAGTCACAATGTAAAGCAATAATTGCCTGGCAATGCTAGATGCAATTTCTATGACAGCAAATTCCCCCCTCGACGTCCAAAAGGAGCGGGCGACCGGAGCGGCGCGCAGCACACCAGGCGTCTTTTCACCGCGTCCGCACGTGACTGCAGAAGAAGAAAAGCTCCGTCTTCCAGCCTTCCGTAGCGCAGTCTGATGAGCTGATGTCACAGAAACGCATTAAACCGGTCAACAAAAAACGTCGCGAATAAATCCCATCCCCTCCCACTGGAGACTCCTTCCGTAATAAACATCTCCTTACAGTAAACGTCAGCGTATCCCGTATTTTCCTTAAAGTACAGCACATGTCTAACATTCATTATTAGTCTTAGATCATGTGGCGCATCCACCATTCAAGTCCTCGTGTAAGTCGTTACTATAGAAACGATAATTATGTGTGTTTGCAGGTGTATGTTGTTTTACCGTTTAAACGAGTCGTAGCAGCGCCTCTCGCCGAGGTGTGATAGTGCGGTTTCAGATCAATAGAGCTATAATATGCATGCTGTCCCGTTTACAGCAGGGACACATTAGAGGTCATTGATCAGCGCCTTTGCCTTAGGGCCAGCTTGCTATACGAGTAGGAAGTCAATGTAAAAGTTAAACTGAGCAGCTCGGGATGCAGTAGCAACACACCGTCCCGCGCTCGGAGATCATAAAAGCGGCGGATGGCGGACTTCTGGTTTTGTCTCAGGAATGACCCTGAAATTTGCTTCTTACCATGGAGCTAGAATTTGGCTCGAGCCAAATCACTTAATTATAACTCGTCCCCCTGATGAATCGAGTTAATTAGGGGTGTAAAGATTTACTAAATCAGTTTTTCGGTGATAGTGACACTATTATTGTTGAACTTCTAGCGAAAGCGGCCACTGTATATGCGCTAGTAAAGGAGGTGTGGCCTCTGTGTCTATTAGTTACAGTGCAGGAGGTAGGTCCTGTTCCTATGTGTCTGTGTGTCCATGGTTCCAGTAAAGGAGAAGAGGCACCTGTCTCTGTGGTTTCAGAGGTGTGTCCTGTTTATTGCTTACAGTGAAGGAGGTGTGGCCTATTTATTAGTTTGTTATAGAGGTGTGGCCTATTTATTATTTACAGTTTACAGAGGTGTGGTCTATTTGTTGGTTACAGTAAAGGAGGTGTGGCCTATATATAGGTTACAGTGAAGGAGGTGTGGCCTATTTATTAGTTTGTTATAGAGGTGTGGCCTATTTATTATTTACAGTTTACAGAGGTGTGGTCTATTTGTTGGTTACAGTAAAGGAGGTGTGGCCTATTTATAGGTTACAGTAAAGGAGGTGTGGCCTATGTGTCGGTTACAGTTACAGAGGTGGGGTCTGTTTAATGGTTACAGTGAAGGAAGTGTGGCCTATTAGTTACAGTGAAGGAGGTGTGGCCTTTTTATTAGTTACAGTGGCGGAAGTGTGACCTATTTGCTTGTTACAATGGAGGAGGTGTGGCCTATTTATTGGTTCCAGTAAAGGAGGTGTGGCCTATTTATTAGTTACAGTAAAGGGAGTGTTGCCTATTTATTAGTTACAGTGAAGGACGTGTGGCCTGTTTATTGGTTACAGTTACAGAGGTGTGGCCTATTTATTGGTTACAGTAAAGGAGGTGGGGCCTGTTTGTCTGTGGTTACAGTAAAGGAGGTGTGGCCTATGTGTCGGTTACAGTTACAGAGGTGTGGTCTATTTAATGGTTACAATGAAGGAGGTGTGGCCTATTTATTGGTTCCAGTAAAGGGGGTGTTGCTTATTTATAAGTTGCAATGAAGGACGTGTGGCCTGTTTACTGGTTACAGTTACAGAGGTGTGGTCTATTTATTGGTTACAGTGGGATGTGGCCTATTTGTCTGTGGTTACAATAAAGGTGTGTGTAAAAAAAAAAACCAAAAAAAAAAACCCCCAACAACAGATCTCTGAAAGATTATCCTGTATTTTGGTATAAAGTACAAATGGTCTGCGGTACAGTGGTATGATAGACAGCAGCGTATGGTGATTATTTATGCTAATGATGAATAAGATGTTATGTATGTTATGTGTGTGTGTGTGTGTTATATGATGGCGTGACTGTGGTTATTTTGTGCTCCGGAGAGGCCGGATAGTGTTAGAGTAACCTTTGCCTGCTCCTATTAGTGCTCTGGCAGCAGCGTGCTCAGAGGATGGCTCTACAAAGCTTTTTCAAAGGCCATCTAATGGCTTCTGCCTGCTGTGGAAATATGTCATTAATGCCTGTGTCGCTTATTAGGCTGGACAGACCTCGGGCATTGTGCCGCTCTGTGTGCGGATGAAAAGGATGGAGGTGGAGAGACGGAGGATGCGATGGAGAGGAGAAAACCGACGCGATGAACGAATGCGGGAATTTATTTTATTTATGACAAAATAAATACGAGAGGAAGTAAAAAGCATCGTGTGTTGAGTTTCCTATACTACGTCATAACCACGATGATACGCGACAATGGCGTAATCAATCATATCATGATACGTTTTTCTTTTTAGAATTTATATGCATTCGTTTTTTTTTTTTCATCACAAGCTGATTGGATGCCACCGATTTTGATCTTAAAATCGGTCTCTCCAGGATTTGGGGATTTTGCGATCGTAGAAAAGAAGGTAAAATCGAGCAAACTCCACAATATTCGGAGGGGCTCGGAAATTAGCTTGGAGTTTCTTGTAAGTCTTATTTCACCCTCGGGGCTTTCTCTCTTCTCTTCTGTCTCATCCTGGTCACCTTCACGAGCTTCCTCAGATGAAATTAATCATGTGGAAGATAATCATGCGCTCAGAAGTCTCCTCTCGCGTCCCCTCGTCCCGCTGCCCTGCTTTTCCGTCCTTCCTGCAGCGACGTCCTTGCCTTTATCGCCTCCTCCTCCATGTTCAGTTCAGCGTGTCTGTTACGTAAACGCTGCACTCGGAGACGTCACGGTTCGTGTGTGCGACGGGAATTTCACCCAGAGTGCGCGTGACGTGATACTCCGTCATACGTGATAGGAGGTGCCTCGTGTTGCTTCTGTGCCGATTCCGTCCTCCATGTCGACCTTGCACAGTACCTTGCACATTTGTCCAACATTTACCATTTTAAAAAAAGTGCTGGAAATATTAATTCATGAGATTTGTGGGAATTAGCCATTTTTTAAAAGCTGCTCTGCTGCCCCTAGTGGATTAACTGTGCGTAACACTTTGACCCCAAGATGGAGAATTTGTTTGGCAGGATTAAAAAAGGGATCATACTTTATTTTCTTTCCTTTTCCTCCCACACACACAGAGCTTTGGGTGGAGTGGAGCTTCTGCAGCCAGGCTTGAGAGATGAGAGATCATTACTGTTATTAGCGCCTCGCTCCTCTCTCATTAGCTCAGCCTTCCTCCTCAACCGCATAAAGCCTGTTTGGGCCACATGTTTTCTATCCGCCGAAATGAAAAGTGTCATCTCGTCTTCCCTCATAATTATCCGCCATCCGTCACATCCTGTCGGCGCACACGTGCGGCGAGAAACCGGGTTCTCGTGAGCACCGAGCGGTGGCAGAACGCCCAAAACGGGAGGATTAGGATTAAATCCTGACGCTCTACTGTACATCGTGTTCGAATTGGTCATAAAGTTTCAAATCGAACATGTTAATGGATTATATAGGAGGCTTTAGTTTGTTTGTGATTACAGCCATGGAGTCATTTAGAGCTTGTAAACTCTTAAAATGGCAATAAATTGGACGCTTCTCCGTTCAAAAATATGTATCAACCCTTCTCAGGCCACAATCTCATTTCTTACAAGTTGTTGTTTCCTGACAGGATGCATTTTGCTCCTAAATGAGTAACAGGGTCCGAGAAAAATTTCAGTGAGTCAAATCATTTGACTCGGCTCACCGGTAAGAGTCGATTCTTTCGGCTCCTGAATGACTCACCGATTTGTTTTTGTTTTTTAAATCTCTAAACGGACCAATTTTGCAGTATTATGATGAGTGATCGGTCTTTTTGCATTACTGTGGTCAGTGCAGCTGCAAATCCCAGGTTTTTATAATATTAACGCTCTAATACTTTATTGTTTCTATGGTAACAGCTCATTCACAGGGACTCGTGATGGACGCGCCACATAATCTAAGGTTAATAATAAACGGATGTTGCCATTTAACAGCGAAAAATGTATAATCATCGATTACGGTTATCATTCTACAACATTAAATGTAACAGTAAACGGATAAAAAAAAAAAGTCTGATGTGCCATTTAAAAAAGTTTCCTACGTTTAATAAAGTAATTGTTGTCAAGTTGCTGTGGAGTAAGAGGAGTGAGACAGTTCAGGACACCTCGTGTATTTGAGTCTCAACATTCACCTAAATGAGTCGACTCAATGAACCGACTCCTTTGTGAACGACTCGTCGTCACGGCACGCCGACGTTTCCGTATCGACACGATCTGCAGCAGTTCTGGTGTCTGTCTCACGTCACAACGATATTTCTACGCTACATGACGTGCGTCATGATATTTAGGTTTGAGAACAAACTGCGAGCAATACAGTAATGCCTGTTCGCTGAAATGAGTTATTTAACGTCTCCAAAAAATGTTCAAAATGTACTTAAAATTTTTTTTTTACAAAATTTATTACAAAAAATCGTTAATAGTTTTATGAGGTCATTCTTTCGATGTTAGTGTTAGGGCTTTTTTTTTCCACATAATGTACACACACACACTCACACACACACAAATATATATCTATCACTCCCACACACACACTCCAGGCTTTTTGAGCATAATTAGCTATGTGAGGTCTTTGTGGTTTGAGTGATGATTTGAATGAGGAGCGTTTGAATCACAAAGGGAACGCCTTTTGTCGGGGTGAGGGGTTAACAGAGCTCATTTCACGCCACTTTATTCGCTCGGGTCCCAGAGGGACGTCCCTGTGTGAACGCCATCAACTCCACCAGCTGGCACCGACCGGCGTCTCAAACCCGCACCGACATCCCCGAGTCCCATTCAATCACAATTTAGGACAAATGAGACCACTGTGTGAGAGACACACGAGCGAGAGAGAGAGAGAGAGATGTTTGGGAATTTCACAGATTGTGTGTGTGTGTGTGTGTGTGTGTGTGTGTGTGTGTGAAGGTCCACAGACGCTCGGCGGAGAGGCTCAGAGACCTGTGCTGTGCGAACCGAGGCACGTTCATTAAGGTGGGGCAGCATCTCGGTGCTTTGGACTACCTCCTGCCCGAGGAGTACACCAGCACTCTGAAGATCCTCCACAGCCGAGCTCCGTCCAGCACCATGCAGGAGATCCAGCAGGTCATCAGAGAAGATCTGGGCAAAGAGGTCAGCTTCTCAATAACTGCAGACTGACACTGCTCTGACATCTCAGTGTTCAAAAAAACAAAACCAAAAAAAAAACCCCAGCAAAAACAAACAACCAGAATATCATAAATAAATAACAATTCTAAATCACATATATATATATATATATATATATATATATATATATATATATATAAATTGTATTTTAAAATTCTAATAGAGTGTAATTAGAAACTGTTTAGAAGCGTGTGTGCAAATCATGTTTCTATTATAATTACATATATTCTATTCTATTCTACATAAACATGTTTATTTCCATTTTAAAGTAGAATAAAAAAGTACAAAATTTTTTTTAATTATTACATCCATTTAAATTAAAAGATTAATAAAAATGATTTAAGTGCAGAGTTTTTACTGATCACCCTGAAATTCCAATATATTATTATTATTATTATTATTATTATTATTTTTATTAATAATAACAACACTAATAATAACAATAATAATAATACCACAACAAAACAACATTAATAATAATAATAATAATAACAATGATAATAAATAAATATGATTATTATTGCTTATACTGTATAATAACAGTAATTACTACAGTGATGATAAAAATTAGTCATTAATATTTTACAAGATTCAGTGATACACTGCTTTAATTGTTGTTTTATTTTTTATCATAATAATGTTATAATTAAAACATTTTATTATCTTAATACAAAAAATATAAATGGTACAAATATAATAACGCTATAATAAATAATAAAAACAATTACTGTAATAAAATAGTAAGAAATATAGGTCATCATTGTTATGATGATAAAAATCGGTTATTTTAATGCTATATGATAATAATAATAATAATAATAATAATAATAATAACAACAATAATAATAGTAGTAGTAGTAGTAGTAGTAATAATAATATTAATAATAATAATAGTAAATAAAATAATAATAGTAGTAATAATAATAATAATAATAATAATAGCAGCAGCAATAGCAAATATAACATAATATATTTACATATAATAAAAACTACTAATTGTTAATATAAAAAATGTTAAATATAAAAATGTGTATGAAATATAAATTAATATTATACTCAATAAAAAATAAAACAGTTTTACATTGTAGCATGCTAAATTTCCAGCTGCTTTAAAGGTATTTTTCATACAGGAGCTTATATCTTATTACATGACCGAACTTCTTTCTTTTTTTTAATTTTTTTTTTTATAAACTTCTATTTTCCAAATTTCTACCATCGTGACCACACATCTCTGCTCTATATGTGACGTGCGACGTCTGTCCTGGATCGTCACGGTTCACGCTGTGGTAAACGGCGGGAAATCAGAAATGGCGGGAAAAAACGTCCTCTTCCGGCAGCCATTTTGTTTTTGTTTGCGGGTGCCCCTGTGTGAGAGGGCTCTGCCGCCAGAATGTTTTGACACGCTTTTAAACTTTATTTGGTTGAGGTAATTGTTTTGTTGCGAGGATGGCGCTCTCTCTCTCTCTCTCTCTCTCTCTCTCTCTCTCTCTCTCTCTCTCTCTCTCTCTCTCTCACACACACACACATTTCATGTAGATGTCACTTGCACCTTGTACTTTTCCAGTTTCCTTCAAACGGCCTTGAAGGACACACACTCGGTCGTTAAAGCGCGTCCGCGCCTCCCGCGACCTTGACACGTCTTCTTTCTGGCGTCTCACTGAGACGATCACGTCTTTGTGCTTTTATTATTGTAATTATTAGCTCTAATAGATCGCTCTTTTTCCGCTTCCCTTCCCTCCTCCCATGTCTTTTTTGTCACACACACACACACACACACACACACACACACACACACACACCCACACAGAGCCTTTCTGGCTGCAGCATTACGTAATCGCAGCCCGGTCACAACTGGTTTTGGAGTGTTTTTCTCTCCCCCCCCCCCCCCCCCCCCCCCACCCCACCCCCCCATTCCTTTTTTTCTTTCTTTTTTTTCACTGAGAGTGTGTGCTATGTAAGGAAAGGCATTTTCAGCCGCTCGGCATTGTGGGTCGGGAGGAGAGCGGGCGATGGACCCATCACGGCTCGTTGAGCTCGTCTCAGCCTGAGAATAATCTGTCTGTCTGAGTGCCACAATAAAAGTCTCTCCTCTTCCTGATTTTTAAAAATTCCATCTTCTCCTTATTGACGTCTTGTGAACACGACAAATCCTTGTTTTTTTGTTTTTTTTTAAATATTATATTTTGCTGGTGTTAAACAGACTGAAAATCATTATTCATGTTGAAAACAGCCTCCACAGGGGGCATCGTTGCTGCCACAGCTTTGGGTTGGGGGGGGGGGGGGGAGAGAAAAGGCACCCCACTCAGAGGTAACCTCCAGCATCTCCAGCATCTTCCTTCATGCTTATGTATGAGCAGTGGCATGACCACACACGAACACAAGCTGCTGCTGTGTCCTGGATCCATTTAGATAAGGAATTATTGATATCGCAGGAATATATTGCAGGAGCAAAAAAAAAAAAAAAGTAGTCTCGGGTTCAGGATTTTCCACTCCCTCACTTCCCTTCGCTCGATTTTAAAGCCGTGGATATCGTTTCCGTCAGACCTTCAGCCCAAATATCAACGTCAGCCTGCTCGGAGAGTAATGACTGTTCTGAACAAGAAGAATAAATAAGAAAAACAGCCAGAGCAGGAATATAATAAGAGAAACACGAACATGAAAAAAAAACGGCAATAAAAATAGCAATTTTAGCCAAAAAAAAAAAAAAGGAGCGGAAATAACAAAAATTTCAATTGCCACGGTAATAAAAGAAGAAGAAGAACAACATAGCAAAATTTGCAAATGAAATATTATAGTAATGCTAAGAAAAAAATCCACGCGCAAAACTAAAAATAAAAACATTAAATAAAAACGAAAAAACGATAGAATTATAGCAAGAAATACAACAAGATGAAATAATAAATATATATATATATATATGAAGGACAAACAACAAGAAGACAAAGATGAAAAGAATCGACTGTCCACCACAACAACAACAACAACAACAACAACAATGGGGAAAATAAGAATTTGGTCAAATCTAGACGTTTTCAGCCTCTCAACTACATTTACATTTCTCCTCCTTGTGAAGAACAACCCGATTCTTTGAAATTCTTTCAACCTCTTTAACGGCAGAAGTTTCTTGAAGCGGTTGCTCAGACGGTACTGTGCTGCGCGTAATTAAAACCATCTCGTTTAGCGTGCTTGTTAAGTGAAGCGCTCTTTTGCACGCTCGCGCTGTTGACTTTGCGGTGTATTTTTAGCAGCCCCATTGTGACGAACGTTTCCGAGGCAGCAATTTGCCGCGCGAAGGAGAAAGCAAGCGGCGCCGGACTGATTATATATTTTCCCCGTGCTTATGGAGCGCATTGTCTTCGTTCCAAGATCAGAGCAGCAATTACAGCCGCAGATTTTTATCACTCAGCGGAGGCATAAAGCTTTACGGCTTTTTATAGATTCCTCCGGAACGTCCTGACGTTACGCGGCACGCGCGGACACGGCCCGGACTTTCACCCGTCGCGCGTCAGAGCCGATCGGAGATTTTCTCCAGATCGCGTTTTGAATCTCCTGTCCGTAGCCACGCCCACTTCCCCACTTTTTGCTTAGCACGTGACTCTCCGTTGAGTCGTTTTCAGAGTCGACATCACGTCTCGAAGCGTTTTGTTCCTCCCGCACAACGGCGATTTACGAATCGCAATTTTTCCATCGATAACAGAAACGGCGCTAAAGAACGACAAATAATGCTACTTTTTTTTCTTTCTTTTTTTTTATCCGTTTGTAGTTACTTTTAATGTAAATCGCTAAATCGATTCCGAAGCACGTTGGGTGTTGTGCTAGCAGCAGCGTAACCTGGAACTAATTACGGAGGATGAACGTTCCACAGCATTTAAATGTAGCTATAAATGGATAAAAAGTATCACGTGTTGGGAAAGAATCCACCGCGGTGTGGTAACGGTAACTCCGTTTCATCACCCCGTCGATTATTTCCCTCTCACGACGCTGAAAGTGTTTTGATAGTGTTTAAAACGTTCCCGCGAGCCATTTCGGTGACTTTGCAGAGCACAGTGAGGTGTGTAATGACAGAACGCTCGGTGTTCAGTCAGCGTAGCTGAGCTAACACCCCATCCGAGCAGGTGGATCAGACCTTAACACTCACTTAACCTTCTGGGAAGAACCCATCAGTCACTTCCTTAACCTCCATCTTTGGTTTTTTTGGGTTTTTTTTTTTTTTTTTCTTTCTTCCGAGCGTGAAAAAAAATAAAAAACTCGCCCCGAGTTCTTCGGTCACGGCGTCCTTGAGAGAAGAGGAAGAGGAGGAGTTTCAGGGAGCGTTTTTGTTCTTTATAGTGAGTGAAATAAAGGCTTATTTTCATAATGCTGTGCAACTCCGGTGGATGGAAGGCGTGTTCCCGGGGTGCAAAGTCATCACGCCTCGTCATCCGTGCCGTCATTTACACCGCGTTATTCCATGCGTGCATCTTAAACCGGGATGCGATCCCCTGTGCGGTCCTCGCTCGAGACTTTCTGCTCGTATAAAGCGAAGCTGCATTAGTGCAGAGCAGCAAACAACAGATGGCAGACGAGCTTCAGCCTCCGATCCTCGAGTCTCTGCCTGGTTATATAACGGAGACGTGCGGGAGACAGGGGCGTGTCCACGGGAAGCTTCTTCCCTCGCCGATGCCGCATTTTCAATTACGCTGCAGCCAGCTGAGCATGTAAATGTGCATGATTTCTCTAATGATGCGCAGGACGTGTGGATTCATACGGGGCGTTTACTTCAGCGGGCCACCACCAGAGCTTTGGCAGCTCACTTTCAGGGCAGACCGATGCATTAAGTCTTCTGGCAGCTGTGATTAATCTCTCCTCTTTCTCTCACACTGTCTCTTTCTTCATCTCTCAGAGGCGGATCCGTCTCCCCGCGCACGTGGCGCGTTACAGTGGCGTTTTCCGAAGCACGTCCGGCGTTATTTTAATGTTAATGGTAATAAATCCTTTAATATTTCTTTATAGGAACATCTCGACAACTCCGTGAAACAAATACTAAAGATTCTGTAAACGGACTGTACATGAATACGCAAGTCTTGTCTTCCAGACATTAATAGGAGCTAGCCGGCTAATCAGCTAAGCAGGAACGGACTCGTTTTCGTCAACGTTCCACAGCGTTAAACGTAACTTTTTAAACGGTTAAAAATGACACGTTCTTTAATTAATCGCAGTTCGGAATCCCTGCCGCGATCGTTGAGGAATAAAACTCTTCTGTTATCGGACAATGATCGACTACAGAGTGGTAAAAGTAACTCTACTTCACACCCAGTCACGCCACATCACGCTATCATCGATTTATTTTATTCCCCCCACCCCATGTAACCGCTCTCGTTACAGTGGCACGTGTAAAGGGGTGGGATTTATTAGGCGGTAAGTAAACAAGCAGGTCTCAGAGTTAACATGTCGGAAGCAGGAAAAAACGGGCGAGCGTAAGGATCTGAGCGACTTTGACAAGGGCCAAATTGTGATGTCTAGACGTCTGGGTCGGAGCGTCTCCGATACAGCTGGTCTTGTGGGGTGTTCCCGGTATGCAGTGGTTAGTACCTACCAAAAGTGGTCCAAGGAAGGACAACCGGTGACCCGGCGACAGGGTCGTGGGCACCCAAGGCTCGCTGATACGTGTTGGGAGCGAAGGCTAGCCCGTCTGGTCCGATCTCGGCTGAAAAAGTTCATCCTGGCTCTGATAGAAAGGCGTTTCTTGGATAAAACTATATATAAAGCAGGCCGAAAGATCGGTTACATTTGTCCTCGTCCGAACGAGACAGACGTGTAGCTTACTTACTTCAACAGAGCAAAGAAGCATAGAGATATAGGAAACTTCAGCATTTAGTGACGGCATATGTAGTGAGAGATGACTTTCCAATCTGTGTGCTCAGCTCACAGCTCACAGAAAACGCCACAACGCTGCGCTGTGCAATATGCTGCTCAACAGGAGCGAAGCCAATTCCATAAGGCTTTGCTTCTCCACGTGGAACATCGACTCAAGTCTTAGCCTTTTTTTTTTTTTCTCCTTTCTTCATCACACTACAAGTTCGAATATATACATGGCAGGTTATGAAGACGGTTATGGGTGTCATTTCAAAATCACACCCATGGTAGACAGAACTGCGAATTGATTTGTCCACGAATGAGCAAATAGAGCAGTATAGTGTGCGGATTTGGCCATGACGTTTTAAGTTGTTTGTCTCGGAGTCGTACTAGGCCAGACTCTCTAAACGAACCCACAGTGCGAGGTATTACGAGGTATACTTTTCCCACATTAAAAAAAAAACGTACGAAAAACCGGCGATTTAAAAAGCTAAATAAATGTGACCGTAAATCAGGATATAAAGTTTCACCAGAAATCATAAAATTGAGACCAGTGAATTAAAACAAGTAGCAACTTTCACCAGTTGAACATAAATTCAAGCATAAATCAGGTTATAAAGTTTGTCTTTAACCTTAAGTTGAGTGTAACTTGTGTAAAACTAGTGCTGTGTAGAAACTGTTGTGCGACACACCCGTAACTAGTAGCGATCGTAGATCGGAACCTTGTGACTGTAACGGTACTATACCATATAGACTGCACTGGAGCTACAAGGCTAATGTAGCTAACGAGGACTGGAAGCTTCAAACGTACTTCCTAATTAGGCCCAAATTTGACCCGATGGTGGCGCTAGCGTTTGCAGCACACAGCCCAAATTTGGCCAGGATGTTCCTTAGACCCTCCTCAAGCGGTGTGCCGAATTTCACAACGTTTTACCAGACGGTTCTATGAGCTGCCAGATGCACCCTGATACACGTATACAGTTTAGACGTAGCATTTACGTCTTACGTTTGACCTTTCGTTACAGCGAGACTGGAGGCACCAGAAAACGATGCGTCACCGAAGGGCGAGGACGCAGGACGTGAAAGTCGAATTTGCTTCTGGTAGCGGTTACCCCTTGCTTTGACTTTATCTAGGTGACTTTGATGAGTAAATTTGAAAGCCTCGGTCAGGTGAGCCTATAGAAAACAAATGGGCGGGACTTAGGCCTCATTGGTCTTTACAAAATGGAGGTGCTGCTAGTAGCAATCAAGCCTGACCTCATTGTTTTCTTTTTGTTTCTTGGAACAAAATCAGCAGAAAGCTCTCTTGGTAATCGACACGTGGTTGGATTTTTGGTCGGGTTTTTGTTTTTCTTTCTGCGTGCTAGGGTTTTTTCGTTCGCAGAAATGTCGCCACCGTGCTACTTTAGTAAAATTAGCTCCAATTTGATGTTTATCTGTGTACGATCGGTGCTTTTAGACCGACGGCTGTCGATTTTACCACGTGTCCGCGCGTGTTTTATAGCGCGATGATTTACAATCCAAACACGTTAGTCTGATGCAGTAATTCAGCCAGGGAAGCTCACTGAGGTAACTCATCACACGGGGCATCTCCGATCCTGTCCCCCTGTGCACTTAATGTCCAGGCGGCGAAAAACGAACAGCTCGGACACAATCGGAAAGGATTATACCGTTAATGGTACGCTCAAATACGTTATTTACACGTGCCTTTAAAAGGTATTTTTCACTTTTCTGGCGTCCACTGATTCTGGTTGTGGTTCTGGTCTGAATGGCAGGGTTATATACCAAATAAAAGACTAAATTCTTGTTTTTCCTGTAATCTCTCGTCAAGAAGACTTTTGTAAACCCCTGAATGTTTCTCATGTTTGAATGTATAAAAAATAATACGTCATTAATGTTTCCCTCAGAAATATGCTACATCACGGGGGAGGGGGGTTTTATTTTATTTTTTTCTTGGAAAATCTTAGGTAAAAAAATGTATTCGTATTGAGAAAATACTGGAATTTTTACGTTCTACGTTACAAATTGCTTACAAACTGGACATTTTGTACAAACTTTACATCTTACAAATGAAAGTCCCTAAATATTATGGTAATGTTCTTTTATTTTCATCTTCATGGAGTTAAATTATTGGATTTATTTATAGCTAATTCTTTTTTGTCTTATGCTATTAAGTTTCTATATATTTAAAAAAATAAAAAAAAAAACATTTGACAGCTGACACAATTTTGCTTCAAGTTAAGGCATTTAATTTGCTTAAATTCGATGGTCCACCCCCCTTGGATGATCTAACAAAATTGACTACATTTCGAAAAGTTTGCACATCCCGTTTCAAGTTATTAATGGTCACTTTAAAAAGGGATCACGGCTTTTATGTAGCGTTTACATGTTGGCATGATGTCCGTGTTACTACAATAAATTAAGTTAGCGCACGTACGGGTTTCTTTTAAATGAGTTTAACATAAACCTGCCGTTATGTACCTGTTTAAACTCGGATATCGTGCTTAAGTGGAAATCCTATCCTTAATGTGATGCAATGCATGAATGATTTTTTTGGTTTGTGAAAGGGGGGAAAAAAAGAAAGTGTTTTTATATTTGCTGTATGAAATTTGGCTTTAAATTACGTTAGAAGCGGTACGAAGCAGAGGTGCCAACATTTACGGCTTTAGCCGTAGCATTTACGATTTTGACCTCTCGCTACAGAGATACGTTACACCTGAGAACTCGGCCTTTCTCTTTTTAAAAAAAAATAAATAAATAAATAATATGTCTCGTATTCCTGCTTCGAAATACTTGTTAAGCGGGATTACCATTTAACTCCGCCTCTTCTGATGTTCCGATAACAGCCGAAATCTTAAATCGGAAAGTCTTTTGAAGTCTTCTTGATTTTTTTTTTTTTACTAATTGTGACGAGGAAGTTGCTGGTCCAACTTTCCACACGCTGACATTTGGAAAATCAAAGCGGAAACCATTTGGCAGGGGTTGATAAAGAAAGGGGGGAAAAAAAAAGAGTCTGTGTTGTGGCTTTGTGATACACAGAGATGGGACGGAGGTTTTTCCAAATGGTGATAAAAATGAATAAAGAGTTGGCGCGCTAGTTCAAAAGATGATAAATACCATTTGGGTTTCTCTTCTATAGCTCGATAAGAGATTAGAATATTAGCATAAACACGCCGAATTTCTCCCTCATATCCCCTGCAGCAGAATGTTATCTCTCCATCTCTTCAGCACGAATATCCGCTCCATTAACAAGCTATTCATCCACTGTATATATATTGGCACCGCGCTGAATAGGAGCGTAGCACGGCTAAAAGTGATTGCTCTTCTTCTCTGTGTGAATGCGAGCGCGCCGAATGAAGTCAAAATTTATTGAGAGCCATGTACCATCGCTGCAGTCCCGTACAGAGCGCTGATCAGATCAATGCCTGGATTAGGACGTTTTCTCCAAAACTCAGCTATCCATTTTTGATTCCGTGTAAAAAAAAATAATAAAAAAATCCCCGGCCTTTATTTTAACAAAGAAATCCTTTACGCTCTGGATTGCATCGCTTCCTACAATTAATAATGTCACTGAACGGTCCTTTAAAATAGGCACGTTTTTTTTTTTTTTTATTAAAAAGCGTGATGTATACTGTGTCTTCTTCCATAATGTACCCCCCACTGCATCGGGGATTATTTTCATGGAACTGCATGCCACATTGTGTTATTCCTTAAACAATGCGGTACTTTGAAGAGTCTATGTTTTGACTTTTTCCCATCATTAGAGGGCCAAGCACGGAAGGTACGTAGGCACCCTATTGTTATTCGACCTTTTCCTCTTATTATTATTATTCTTCTGGATAAGGGTGTATCAGGCAACCCGTAAAACCGCCCGGCAAAAAGATGTGAAATTCGGCACACCGACTGGCAAGGATCTAAGGAACATTCTAGCCAAATTTGGGCCGAGTGCTGCCAACGCTCTAGCGCCACCGTCGGGTTAAATTTAAGCCTAGTTCGGAAGTACGTTTGAAGCTTCCAGTCCTCGTTAGCTACGTTAGCCTTGTAGCTCCGGTGCAGAAATAAGGAAACAAACCTCATGCACTGAAGACATCATTTGCTGATTGATTCTGTTGTTCCCCCCTCTGAATTGTCACTGTAATGTCGTGTGTCCTTTCTTCACCTTCTCTGAAATGTATAGTAAAAAGAAAAGCACGATTGATTCACCGCAAATGCATAATCAAACAGCACTCCAGGCTGTGTGTGTTCCTAACCAGCATCCTGATGATGCGGAAAATGAAGTCAGGTGACGTGAAAAAGGCCGCCGGAGTCAGAATCTCTTCCCTCTTTTTTTTTTTTTATTTTTTATTTTATTTTTTTTTTTAATTTTTTTTTTTTTTTAATCACAGCTCGCTAAGTGAATGCAGCCTTAAATGCGGCGTGCTTATTTCACACACTGAAAAGAATGTGTTTAATCTTTAAAGTGTGAATCGTTTATTTATTTATTTATTTAATTAATTATTTTTTTTTATACCCACTCTGTGATTACAAGCAGCCCAGCTGTTCCTACTTCCTTATTCATACGGTGAATTTCCGTGACTTGTTTTACAGTTTCTCGTAGCCCGGTTTAGATTATAAACAAACCCGCGTCGTTGTCGCTCAGCTGACACTTCCCCGCTCTGCATGCAGAGGTCGGAATGTTTTCTGCATCCCCTCCGTCGACGTGCCGCTGCTTTTCATTCCTGCTCGCTAATCTGATCCGATGCTCGGCGGGAGAGAGGCGACCGGCACAAGATGCTCCTCTTGAGCTGAGTTAAAAAGCGAATTATTCACTCTGAGGACTGGGATGGTGATCGATTAAGTCCCGCTGGTACCCTGTGTGGAAATGCACGCCATTAATCTGTTTGTTTCAGAAATGCAAAACTGCAGAAACGCACACTCGGTGTCGGAGACTTGATTGCACTCGAGGCTCCATAAATCCACTGCGTTCCTACGAGACGTACCACATCTCATGCCACTTCAATTTCTCGACGTTTTATAGGTCGGAAAGTGTTCGTGGTGGCACGGCAAGGCGACGCCCGTGTCTTTTTAAAATAAAGCGATCAAAGCGAAAAGAATTGCGCATGAAAAGTGATCAGACTTATCGAAAGTTCCGAACGCATGCTGGTAAAATTAGGGTGGTGTTATATAAGGAACGGAATGCACGGGGTTCTGCCGTTACAGGACGATCATCAACAATGATGTCCACGGTTTTCCTATAACACCACGTCCCACGGTGTTTGATTCCTTTTCATACCACAGTACTTTCGTAGACAGTTTTCAAAGTTTGACTTGTTGAAGAATTAAACATTCAGTTCGAACCCTTTGTAGATATTTTTACTGTCGTTAGTCGGTGTTCTCACTTGTTATAGCAGCTATAAAGAGCTGTTCACTCACCAGCATCTCTTGAACTTAAAAACAAACAAACAAACAAACAAACTGTAAACTCCTGTCCTGAAGATTCCGGAAAAACGTAGTTACAGCTTTAGCTAAAATCATCTTGGATAGTTTAAAGAGTCGAAAGTTTGTGCCCTCATCCTTTTTGACATGTTCATCCACCAACCGTACAGATGTAGCGATGCACCAAAACGTTTTACAACAAATATATGATGTCGAGCAGAAGACTGTTTGGGTAGAGTTGTAGCGTCCTGAATCGTAGTTTAAGAAAATATCAGTCATACATTGTAGCTTGTAAAAAAAAAAAACAACCTTTCCTTTATTATTATTATTATTATTATTATTATTATTATTATTATTAATTTTCTGTCCTCTTTCAGACGAAATAATGTAACGGAACTTGTTTCTCCTGCTGTAATTCCTCCCGATCGCCGTGTTTTCTTTCACGTTCACGCGAAACCGCTTTTCGAGTTGGCCAAACCACGAGTAGAACGCTTTGTACCGCGGCGAGGACGAATTCTCGATTCTGATCGGACAGAAGTCGTTGATTGACATTTTTACAGTAACAGCTCATTCGCGAGGACTTGCGCAGCGGACGCGCCACACGAACCGATTAAAAAAAACAAAAACGTGTAATCGTCGACGTGTGAAATTTTCCGGTTTGATTTTCCGGAACGTAAACTCCAGCGTCAGAGGTAAAGCTGTACGTTTTCCGACACAGGAACTTCACATCCTTGGCAACGTGATAAGCTGTGTGTTTTCTTTAAATAAAAAAAAAAATGTCATCAATAACAGGTTTTTCTACGAAAGCGAAGGAACGACTGTAGAAGGCTGTTAGAATGTAAGGGATACCAGGAACATCTTATGACATCTTGTTGTCGTTGTTGTTTATTAAATACAGAATAGTTGACATAGGCAAATTGCCTTGATATATAAGCAGTGCAGCACAGTTACGGTGTTTAGGAAGATGGCCGCCGTACACTGTTGCTAAAACCTTTTATTACCCAAAACAGACAAAATTATTAATGCTATTCGCAATAAAACCAGTTGAATAATAGACGAATACATAATAAATCAAAGTAAATTGAAACATGCTACTATGTTGTTGTTGTTGTTGTTGTTGTTTATTAGATGAATTAAATGTGCTTGTTTAATGTTTAACATCGAGGCAGAAATTCGGCGAGTAAAATCCCTCGGGTTAACGTACACGAACGCGTGTAATGAATAATCTACGTGCAGTGGTTAAGAAAACATCTGTTCACAAAAGGCAAGGACAGGGAAGCGTCGTAGCTCTTGAGCGCACTCATATCTCATAAACCGAAGCTCTTTTAACCCCGACGCTTAATTCATTCATTACGAGTAGGACGCTGAGGCTGACGTTACGTCTGGAAAAAATGAGATCATCGGCCTCTAAAAGGTGTTCAACCAGACAGGCTACAATGACTTCATATGATTTCTGAGGAATTTTTCTCACAACCGATGGAATGTTTGCGGGGGTTTTTTTTTTCTTCCTCGGTCGTACTGGACCTGTTCAAGCTGTTGTGCTTTTATTATGATTGATAAGAGTGACCATTTTGTACTGTTGTATGATAATTTGGCCTTGTATGCTTTCGGATATTGAAGTTCATCTATTGAAATCTCTCGTGTCACTAGGATGCAAAAATTTTGCATATGAAACGATCACATGCGACTACTTCGGGACATTTATTTATACAGCTGTGCTAAATAGACTTTCAGCTTTGATGAACATTTAAGCCCCCCGCCCACCCCCCCACACCCCCCCCCCCCCCAAAACCCCAAAATAAACACTACAGAAAAAAATGTTTAGTTATAACTGTCAGTTCCATAGTTTTCGGTATTTTTCGATATCTATACCATTTTTGCATCCAAAAAATGAAAACAGTTTCTTTGTAGTTTTCCGGAAGAAATTGAACAGGAATGATTAAATATGAAAAACTAAAAAATATAGACACTTCCTTAGACAATTTTCTGAAAGTCGAATTGCTTCTTAGACAAACAAACAAACAAACAAATAAATAAAAAACGTTTTAAAAATTTTTTTATGTTGAGATTCTTCTTTTTCTTTTGTTATAATGATTAAAAAGGGATCTGAACAGTGTTTGACGTGGGCGAAAGTCATTTTCCCCAAGAATTCAGCGATCTCTGTGTGATTGATGGAAAACTATGATTATATACCATGAAAGTCTTGGAGCATTTATTATTATTTTTATTTTTTACTTTTTTTTTTTTTTTTTTCTTTGGTATTTGATTTTAGAAAGAAAAAAAACAACAAGAAGAAGAATTACAAACCCCACGTTTGTCCTGAACTCTGATCCCTCTAGTTACCATGCGGGAGTCCACACGAGAGGCGGAACCCGTGTTCGGATTCTCGAGCATGATTACAGCATGTTTTAATTACAGCTCGGTGACAACGTTAGCCGATTGAACCCCCACCACCGCTATTACACTGTCGCTAGCGGCACGGCTAACGAACGTAGTCCGTTGCTTCTGATTGCACGTTACCTCACACGCCTTTTGTGTCGGGCTAGTTACAGAACTCCTTATTATCCACCAAACAATCCGTTCCCTGGCCACTTTCCGACAACAGCCTCCATCGTCGTCCCTCATGAATGCACGCCGAGATTAGACGCGGATCTTCTGGAAATGTAAACGAGGAGGACGTTCCGAGGTCGAGCGTCGGAACGAGCGCTCTCCTTGAATTAGCATTTCCACCTTGGCTTTCAGCAGACCCCGTTCGCTTCATCGAAGTCAATTCTTGCCAAACGGGGTCTCCAGTTTATACTTCCTGACGTGTGAGGGTGCGAAAGCAAACAGACCTTTTTCAATCCCGAATGCTCCAAATGAAAACATCGGTATTTGGCTACTTTTGTCACCTCGGCATTTATTTTTATTACTTTTTGTAATGACTTTCCGTGAGACCCCTCGCTCTGATGGATGTGCTATCGAACGCCGGGTCTAAGAGCTACTTAGAGCTTCCTATTAAAGCCTCGCCGTTTTTCCGCCGTGGAGCCGAGCTTCCACTTCTCGTGCGCCCGAGAGACGATTCCCTTCGAGATCTCGGCGTTCACTGTCTTCTTCACTCTTTTGCTAAATTATTAGCACTAAAAAGAGTCTGTGTACCGACGCTGTCCTCCGGGAATGATTGAAATACAGATGAGGAAAAAGGAGAAACACGACAAGCGACGCTAACGTAAAACTGGATCAAAGACGTTTCTTTTACATACTATTACTCGTGTTTGACAGGACCTGTACGCTATATTGCGTACTATATTACCTGTGATTAGCAGCTGTACTACTGTCAGATCTACTGAAAATGAATCAACGTCTTCTGACCAATCAGAACCGAGAATTCAGCAGCGCTATGGTGTAAGAAACCTAGCGTTAATACGTAACCTAAGCCAGATTACACTGTATGTATCGTGTGTTTAAAGACAATACACTGGTGGAATCTATCATTAAAAACGTAGACCCGCTTATCAAACTACTTAAGTGCGTGTAAATGTCCGTATTCAAATCTGATCAAATCCGATTTTCTGTTGTCGTCGCAGATCAGATATCAGCTTATTTCTTACGTTGTTTGGAAGGGTATCGATAACGCCTCGAGACAGTCTGCCTCGTCGTCCAGAGTCATGGCTGCAGGGACCGCTAACACGTCATCCTCGGTGCAATTCATAAGAGGATTAGCTGAAAAGATTCAGGCCTGCTGGAGGCAGGGAGAACAGGGCAAGGTTAAGCTACGCACAAATTGCTTTTTAAAGCACCCATCTGTGTTAAGCTGCCAGTGTGGGTTTGTACGATAACACTCACCGTGGCTTTTTGATTGCTGGTGGAAGATTTCAGTGATACTTCTGTGTTTTTTTTTTTCTTCTCCTGGTGATCTCGAGATCTCATGAAGGAACGTTGAAATACATCGAGAACACGACGCACAGTCTGTTTGTTTATAACTGCCGAGTACCGAGTCGGGACGCACTGATACGGTGTTGTTATCAGGTATCAGTCTTGAGCTGTACCGTCCATCCATCCATCTATCCATCCATTTTCTATACCGCTTATCCTTTTCAGGGTCACGGGGAAACCTGGAGCCTATCCCAGGGAGCATCGGGGACAAGGCGGGGTACACCCTGGACAGGGTGCCAGTCCATCGCAGGGCACAATCACATACACACTCACACACCCATTCATACACTACGGACACTTTGGACACGCCGATCAATCTACCATGCATGTGTTTGGACTGGGGGAGGAAACCGGAGTACCCGGAGGAAACCCCCGCAGCACGGGGAGAACACGCAAACTCCGCCCACACAGGGCCACGGTGGGAATCGAACCCCACCCCTGGAGGTGTGAGGAGAACGTACTAACCGCTCAGCCACCGTGCGCCCCCTTGAGCTGTACAGTTTATTTTTATTTTTGTTTTTTTTTGCATGACATAAAGCTAAAAAAGAGAACTTTAATAAAAAGCCTTTGGGGCTTCAAGCCAGTTTGGACCGTTCTTTTCTTCTGAAAATGATAAACATCGGACATAGTAATTAATTTTATGGAGATAAAGGCGGGTGGTGTCACCTTTGGGTGGAATCGGTATTTCTTATAAAGTTATGCCCTTTACTCAGTATAAGCATACAAATATTTTTTTAAAAGGTGCGTATTTTCTTTCAAACGTTACCAGGAAGGTAAACTTAACGTTTCTCCTAAACAAAGAAACGACATCAAGCTCCACAGAGTTACACGTAGTTTTGTCAGGGTGGCACGAATCAGCACGATTCAAAATTCTAACAAGCGTTGGGATTTTAAGAGTGCACGTTGGTAATAATACTGTAACAGTGAAGGAGGACGTGTATGATATACTACAAATCTGGATGAAGATTATGAAGATACGAGTTTTCTAATGAAAACCAAAAATGGGTTTTTTGGGCTCCCTAGGTGATCTTTTACCCCTGAAGTACCTCGTATGACTCAAATATTCCATTGACACGTATTTCGCATGCTTCGGAATCTCTACCGTCAAAGATGCTCCACGATCGTGTCATTAGATGTCACGTAATCCCCGGACTACCACGGACGATTTCTTTCCTGACGGTCTATCACGCGGTTATCAGGCCTACCCCCTTGACAAGTCTTTGTCGTTCGTCCTGGCGTGTAAGTAAACTAGTCCTTATTTCGTTGGTGTTTCTTTTCCCTGGCTGTAGAGTCCATACTCGGACCTGTCCCAGTCAGCATCCCGATTCTTCCCCATTTCACATTAGCCTCATCTCTATTGCGTGCCCTATCAAGCTCCGTGACCAGAGCTCCAGCCCATGGCTCAGAACTTCACGCACTTGTAGAATGCCAAAGATAAAACGTAAACGACTGACACGTTCCCCGGGATGGCTTTCTTTGGCGAGGCTGAGGGCAAATTAACGTTCTCGCGCGTCGTAATCAGGCGCAGTGCGTTATATTTTCACTCGAAGTAGAAATGAACAGCTTGGCAGAGAGCCAGTTTTATGAGAAGTCGTTTGTGGAGCACTCGCGGGAACTTTGTTACAAGATGGCCTTTTATTGATGGTAATTATTGCACAATTAGCTGAATGGGATTAGTGTGAGCTGGACTGTACAGTGTTAAAAGAAAACAAGGAAAAATCAATTCCCCATGCACCAGACTCACTTAAAATGGTTTAAGGTGGCCGTGAAGATGCTTTACCTGCTACTGTGATCCCTGGTCAGAAGGGGGTATTATTCACTCTGAAATCCCTAGATCCCACAGGATTCTCATCTCCGTGTCTGGAATGTCTCCACAACAGACGACAAGTGATTTTTGTCAAGGCCGTGGGTGTTTTCTCCATGGTGTCTGAAGTCCTTTAACAAAAAGTCTTGCGATGGTCTCCTGAATGGCATCGTCACACAGAAGCCGACGCCTCGTTTTACTCACCGCTGTACATCCTGAGATGCTGGCATGAATAATGCAGATGTGCTAACATCTGAGCTTTAACATTTTTGACCCCTGACTATGATGATACAAGTGAAACCTGAAAACTACACCTTCCTGCCTTTTTAGTTAAATCAGATTATGAGCCAGAAGACTCACGTTTACTGTGATATCCTGACCTGACCAGAGACATTTAAATACTCCTCCCCACGTGATAAGGACAGTTTTATCCTTGTGGCAAGAATACTTATATAACATCGTCATTTTGCGCCAAGCTCTGTTCGAATCTTCCCGCAGTCCCGATCCCAGCTGGAATTACTCTTGGTACACCAGCGGTTGGTTCAGAGGTCACACTGTGTAATCAGGTCATCACAGACACCAACAGATTGCTGCTCCTTCAAGTGTGGCTTTAGATAAGCCTAAGCAAAAAAAGCAGGCGGCTCAGGACATCAGATCATTTATAGAGAAGATGGACTGCTTTATTGAGACAGACAAAATGACTCAAGAAAGGAGGGCAAGACGTGAAGATTATACTTGTGTGTGGGCGGGACATGACCTGGACTTGCCTAGCGTACTTCCCTGAAGGCCTCTGAGGAGTAACAGCATCGGTTATTCTGCGAACATGCCGAAGTAACAGCGGCTGCCTTGGTCTCTGTGTCTCTCGGTAGGACGAACATATTGCATATGACACAGAACCGGGCTTCACTAATGACTACAGCTCTCCAGGGATTCCTTCTTAACCTCCCCACTGTCTAATTGCCTCCATTACCCCAGTCCCATGAGGGGAGGGGGCTGCATGTTCAGAACATAGAGACTCCATGCGGGGCTGCATTGCTGCTCCGGAGCTCTCTTTCAACGCTGCGTGTTACTCATTTGTTATAGTAACATATGGTCTGATTTAAGCTTTGTTTGAAATTGATTAGTATTCCGTGCTTGCTGAGAAGCTCAAAGCTTGCGATGAATAATAACACAGAGCAGAGAGGAGCTAATTTTATCCTACAGGTAAGTGATGCAGGAGAGTGAATCTGCTCAGCCTCTGGGTCATTACGCATGAAGTTGCGTAACCGCACGGGGTGAGAGCCTAAATGTGTGCTCTAGGGGTACCTCCCAGCTGGAAGCCATTGGGATCAGACAGCATCTGTCAAAATGTGTGGCTGTTTCTTCGGGGCAGGGCCTTCATAGGCAGGTGGGAACCAGCCACTAAAATTCAGAGCCCATCTGCCTGATTATCCACCATTCTACTTCAGGGTACACCCAACCTGTCCGTAGTGTGTGTGTGTGTGTGTGTGTGTGTGTGTGTGTGTGTGTGTGTGTGTATGTGTGTGTGTGTTATGCTGCAGCGTTCAGCAAGAGTGGGCAGTATGATAATATACCCCTGGGAATACCATCGGTAGTTCAAGAACGATTTTTTTTCATCGAATGATTTAGATTAATTAAAACAACAATTAGAGTGGTCTAAAAGGTACTAAAACATGAAGAAGAAAAAAAAAGATACAAAAGTGTCCGATCTGTCGACCCAGTGGTCAAAAGCGGGCATGGTTTGTATTGTTTTCGCCGTTTTCACATAAAAAAAAAAGTGCGTTAAAATATTTAACACCAATTTAAGTACTTAATAGGAGTACCTTAAATAAGCTTTCACGCACGCATAAGAGAGAACCAGTAGTGCAGTTTAGTCCCTTTTCTATTTCTAAGCTGTTAGTCAACCTCAGAAAGACGACACATCGTGGTCCTCCAGCCAGATGTCTGGACTTTTTCGTACCTGTGCGGACTGGACAGATACCGTCTAGGTATCCCACAACTTTGGTGAGACCTCATCAGTGGAACCAGGCTGAATTTAGCTCCTGCAATGTATGCACCAGGGTAGATACTTTTTTGCACCCCAGGAACTACAGTACTGCGATGAAGCTTGCCATACCGAACACTGTTTATTTGGCATAGCTACCAGTCCAGAATGGCGACGGATAACAGGTTCCTGGTGCGAGACACGTGAATCCAGCCACAGCGTCTTCTTGGTGAGCAGCCGAACATCACAGGACAGGTGACTCTGCTTGGAGAAGAGTGAAAAGCTGTCCTCTTTTGTATACACAACAAACAGAAATGCCATCCTTCCACCTCATGCTTTGGATGTCATGGATGGATATGACCAATGTTGAGACAGCAAGAAGATTTGCCCCTGCTGTATGGGTGGGAACTTTTACGATTTATTTTGTCGTAGAAAGCTTATATCTGCAGTACGGTGGTAATGGGAACCAGGAACCTCTACAGGAACCGTGTAGTCCAGAATCCAGCTACATAAGGCATTTTTCTACTGAGGCTAAGGAGCTGTTTAAGTTTAAGGATGAATTAAGGAGGAATTTTTAAGGCCCTGGTTCTTTTAATATAATCACCAAATATAGGATAGCAAATATTTTGTGGGAAGTTTGAGCACGGTGAGGTTCGTGAAGTGCTCAGAGAAAGCCCGAGCTTCATTCCGTCACTCACTTGAGTTTGTGAGGCTTTGACAGGCGCGTTTTCACAAGTGCATTCCAGCGTAGTATAGTCTGTTTGACAGCTTCTCCATCTGCAGTGAGTTTGGCGAGGCAAGTCCTACGTCTCAATGCCAAACAGTGTTGCTCACCCGGCGATGTGAAGTGAAAACACAGACTGACTAACACCACATCAATCACAGGTGCTGATAAAATCCCACGTGCAAATTTGTGAACGTGTTTCACATAGTCCTCCGATCAGATTCTCAAGGTCGTCAAACCTAAAGTCGATTATAGGGTGCACAATGACTAGGGCGTTGAAACATTTGGCACAAATATCTGGGATTTACATTTTTACCAAAGGTTACGACTATAGGGTTTTTGGTAACTGCATAAAATTGCCACTGACAGGAACTAGTGATATTCAGGACTGTTTTCTGATTGGACAATATACTGTGAGAAAAATATTCTGTTTCTTGGGGATCTTTGTCTCATCAAAAGCAGCGCTTTGGTCCTGTTTCCACCCCTGTCCTGTGGTTGGTCTCTTACTCATTGTGTTCTGCTCTTAATTAGTTTTGTCTGTGTAAAATCGAAAGTCTTACCGCGCGTTAGTGTTGTCCGCTTCCATGCCGTATTCCGTGTTTCCCCGGTTTGGACGGATTGGTTTGGACTACGAATCTCGGATCCGTCCCGTTATTAAATCTTCCAGCTTGTCATTATCATTGAGAAAACGGCCATCGAGACTTTTATGTCTTAAAGGTCATTGCAGCCGATGTGAGGAGGTTAACCAAAGGGCTAATCAGACAAAGGAACGTAGTCAATCCAGGTTACGATGTTTGTGGAGTTTTGCAGGTTCTCCCCCTGGTGCTCCAGATTCCTCCTTGTCTTCTAGTTTCCTCTCACCACCCAACAACATGCCAGTAGGTGGATCGGCTTACTCTAAACGTGTATTAGCGTATGTGCGCTACCTTGCGATGGACCGGTGTCCCATTGAGGTCCTATTCTCGCATCACGCCCAGTATTCCCGTGATACAGGCTTTGTCAACTTTTGTCATTCCCTGTCAGAAGAAGCCCTTGTAATTGTTGTGTTCATGTGTGTGAATGTGTTAGTAGTATTGCAGATGTATCATTTGTTCCCAACGTGGACATTTTCGGTACTAAAGTCATTACCTCCCCCACCCCCCGAGAACGTTCCAATTGAGATTTCTGACTTGTTCATGGAACATCTCATTCCGCAATGTTTGACTGAATTGTCCCCTGACAGTGCCGTGGGCTGTGTTTTCTTGCCCGGTTGGATGTTGGAGTGCTGGATGGCTGAGTTCCTGCTGTTCCCGCTGGGCCACGCTGTCTGTTCAGATGGATGGCCTACAGTCACATGGGCTGTGTTCGAAATGCCCAGAGAAGCGGTGAAGCCAAGCTTTATGATTGATAAGTTTGTCCTCTTTCCTTCACGGACATAAGAGTGGTGGTAGGCCATGACTTTTTAAGATGCTCAGTCTTTTGGAGAAATGCAGTGGATGGAGAAAAAAAAAAAAAAAAAAAAAAAAAAAGGGTGATGCTGAAGTCAGTTCATGATGTTAATCTTTTAACATTTAAATGTGTGAAGGTGACTTTCCAAAACCTATTGCTGTCTTTATTGGTATTAGTTTAGGGGCGAAATCGGTGACCGCTCACCAAGTGGTGAGATAGCAAGCTATCAAGTGGTGAGATTAGCAAGCTAATATGCTAACCAGAGACCTGGATAGAGATGATCAAACGGCATCTTTGGTCATTTTGCATCTTGGAACAAGGGACAGAGTAACTTACTAGAGAAGGTGTAAACACATAGACATTCAAAGATCAAAACTCTGCTAGCATGAGTTGTTTTTTTTAACTTGGTAACTGCTATAATTATGATCTTAGATTTCATCGATAACTAGAAAGCAAATCGAGAGATGTGGTTTTTGATAAAGTAATCCGACTAGAACTTTAGCAAGCTAATATGCTACTTTTCTCTGGTACTTGATCTATTAGCTAATCGCTATAGCTTATATAGACACTGTTTGAGCTTAAATGAGGCTGTGAGGCATTGTTGTTTGGTTCTGTACAGACTTTGTACAGGTCATAATGTGCTTTCATTTATTATTCTTGCTTTTTTTTTTTTTTTTTGTACACTTATTTGACTTTTCCCAGAGGTGCGTTTACCCAGTCGGGGAAAAAGAAACGGTCTAAATAGAGTCACTCAACCTTCATTAAGTGCTGTTCACACGCATTCAAAGGTGGGTTGTGTTTGGTGACCGGCAAAGTGCCTCACTCATTTAGTAAATAACTAAGATTTCAAAATGTTTCATGCGGAGAGAGAATTGCTCGCTCGTTGTATTGACTCGGCTGATACTTAGCAAACGGTGGAGCCTGTTGATGCCCGGAGTGCATTTATTAATGCTTTATTATTTCCCAGAAATGAGGGGAACCTGGTGTCACTTCTGTGTGGTGGTTACGTTACCAGTACCTGTCGTGCTTCGGGGAAATATTTTCACCGTCGGCAGCTGACGTCGTGAATTACGACGTCTTAATATCTTTGTAATGTTCATGCTTCCCGTGTTTTATTAGTATCATTCACAAGTGCGTGCACAGAAGATGAAATCGTTCCCTCTTTTTACGTCTACCTGCGAACTCTGAGCCGGTGGTCACGTGATCATGTTGGTATGTATCTAAATTAGGGTCGTTCCACCTTTGTGTATAAGATACATCGCTAGAACCGGTGTTGACTAGTTTATACACCACGATTGGAATAAAAAAAGGACATGAACACCAATAAAATGCACAATGACGCACTTTCGTCTCATGACCGCAGCCATACATCATTAAACAAGACCTAGGACTTGCAGGTAGTACTTCCTCGTATGTTTTCTCCGATATATCTTATTAAAAAAATCTTTCTACCTATTTCCCGCTGAACAGCTGGACGAGTTGTTTGTGAGCTTTGAGGAGAAGCCACAGGGGGCAGCGTCTCTCGCACAGGTCCACAGGGCCGTCCTGGCTAACGGCACGACGGTGGCGGTCAAAGTGCAGCATCCGAAGGTGAAGGCTCAGAGCTCCAAGGACATCGTGGTGATGGAGGTGAGTGCAGAACGAGAGCGCTGACTAATTCACCCTCTCTGTCACAGTCACAAGCTCACATACACACCTCCTGAAAGCCGGGTCTTATTCACCACACATTAGTATTTAAGTAATGGACCCCATCACTCACCGGTTGCTTTTATTCTTGGGTTGTTCTTGAAAATGGCCGTCCAAGCATGACCACACAATTTCATCCGTCTTACTGACCTCCTGATCACTTCATTTGATTCAGGACCATCTACGTGTAATTAATCGGTTTAGAAATGTAACCAATATGTTGTTTTTTCTTTTTTTTTTACTTTCTATATATTAACCCCGCCCCCGCCCAGGATCCCTAAAACCTCCAGGAGCTATCAGTAATTCTCCGTTCCTATAGTTTTACTGTTGATTATAAATACCTGAATTTGAAAAAAAAAAAACAACAACCCGTCATTGTTTATATTTCTTATCAATTACATTTGAATACTTTCCCTTTAATTTTTGGAATTTTATCTGAACACCTAGCGTAGGTTTTTCATTTTGTATTTCTTTTTTGTCCCCCAACCCCCCCCCCCCCCCCCCCCCAAGAAAGTAACTTTAACGTATGCAGAACAAGAGTGTACTAGTCAGTCCTTGTGCAAAGATGATTAGTTGTGCTATCCATATAAATTACTATGGATTTAGTTGGATATTTGAACTATAATTATAATAAAAGAAGTGAAAACATGCAGAAATACGTGGGAATCTCTGAGATTTAAAAAAAAAAAAAATGTTTTCAGTTGTTTTCGGGTTTTTTTCAGGGATTAGGATCTTTCAGACTTGTACTGCTTTTAATTGCTATATTTTTTTAATCAATAACTTGCATACTTTCATGCAATATTTAAATGAATTAAAAAAAAAAGCAATTAAAAAAATTTTTTAAATTAATTTTAAAGAATTATGTGTAAGAGTATCTCTATAAATTGATTTAATCAGATATGTTTACAATATGATTACTAAATGAAGTTCAAATCTACAGAATCTGCTGAGTCATTTTTTATTCTCACGTTGTGTGTGTGTGTGTGTGTGTGTGTGTGTGTGTGTGTGTGTGTGTGTAGTTCCTCCTGCAGGTGGTTCATTGGATCTTTCCAGACTTTGAGTTCATGTGGCTGGTCGAAGAGGCTAAACGAAACATGCCTCTCGAGCTCGACTTCCTGAACGAGGGACGAAACGCTGAGAAAGTGTCCCACATGCTCAAACACTTCGACTTCCTCAAGGTTTGGACAACACATACGCACCAGTGACTAAATATCTACAGTTTAACTGTAGCATTTAGGATTTTTGACTTGTTGCTACGGCGATACCTGAAAACTACAATTGTCTGCTTTAAGCAAAGAAAAAATAAAATAAAATAAAAATTCAAATCCACTGAACTAGACCTCTATCTTGCGACCTGATTGGTTGGGAGGTTAAAAAAAAAAAATTCTTGATGTCACTCTGTGTCACTTTTCCATTTTTTGGGAAAGTTTAAAAAAAATAAAAAAAAAACGTGCCAAAAAAGTTTTTTAAAAATTAGCTTTTTACACACACACTTATTTATTTATTTATTTATTTATTTATTTATTTATTTATTTATTTAAGAAATTGTAGCTGAAGATCTCATTGCTTATATTTTACGATGCAATAATATCTGTTATTGCATCATAAAATATAACAGCCAATCCGGTTCCAATATGCAAATCACAATCCATATAACACTGTTTATAACGACGCTATTCATGGGGAAAAAATAACAATCTGAATTGCTGATTACTTTTTTTTTTTAAAGAACAAATTTAAGCTTGCTATAATATCTCAATGGAAAAAAGAATTTGCTTTCAAACACGTGTTATTACATCATAAAATATAAGAGCCAATCCGGTTCCAGTATGCAAATACGTTCCATGCCACACTGCATTTAATAGGCTTAGTTGAAGTTCTAATTTGCATTTACAATTCGAACGACAATTTCATCAGGACGATCCAAGTGAACGCCTCACCCCGAGCGAACCCGCGCCACCCCCGCCGTTTCTATCGCCTGTCCTAATTCATTTGTGTGAGCGACTCGTCCAAAATCGACCGTTAAACATCGGAAAGCGTGACGAGTTTTTCTTGTCGTTAACATCTAATTCGACTCGCCAGCTCCGGTCCCGTTTCCTCTCGAGTCGAGTCAGAGCTGTTGGAGGAGTGCCGTGGTTTTTCCATTAAAGCAGCTCGATACACGCGGTCTAAACTACAGCCTCCGTCGATTGGATTGTGGAAAGACGGAGCTCTGACTTTCCAAGACGGTTCTTCGAAGGTCCTGTCCAACAGTCTCATTATTCATTTATAGTTCCAGTACAACTGAATCAAAAAATCAATAGTGTTTTGTTTAATCCACCCCCGTGGACGTGTCCTCTTCCTGACTCATTGCTTTCGCTTACTGTTGCTGTAAGCGGAGATTCTCTGTGTGTGTGTGTGTGTGTGTGTGTGTGTGTGTGTGTGTGTGTTTTCCTTCTCTGAACTCTTTTATTTCTGTTTTTCTGATGTATGACTATGTCACTATAAACTGATCTCTTACTTCAGGCAGCGCTGCGTGAGTTTTATCGGGTCGATGGTAAATATTTTCTCCGCAGTAAATTTGTATTTGGCCGATGGTTTTACGTTCCGTCTGGAGTGAATTAAACCTCAGTGTATTTGAGTTATTTCTCATTGTAAGTGTAAGCCGTTATTTGTGTAAACCCCTATTGTCAAGAGCACTTTATGAGGTAAATAATTCATCATAATAACATCCAAGTGCTCTCCCAGAGGCCTGGTTTATTCCTAATAAACTAACTGAGGTACATTATTGTCTCATCAGATTTTACTCCTGACATCAGAACGTGGACCTCGTTTTTTTTCTGCTTTAATACGCACGTTTATACTCCCGCGTTCTGATTGGTTGATTAAAACACCTAGATTCTGTGGAGCTACAAACCACAGGTCTGTATTAACGCGCCCGTGTTAACGTGTTGTCATTAACGCAGGTTTTCTGTGACGACGTGTAGGTAAGGAGTCTCCAGTGCCGGCACGCACGGTGTGAGGACGGGAACCTGTTTTGCGGACGTCCCGCAGCGTCCGACGTGACCGTCGACCAATAAGTTCAATAAGTCTTTAATAAATCATCCGTGCATGGTTCTGTAGAGAGTTCCCCAACCGGGACAAGCTTGATAAAGCCTCCTTCGCGTATCAGGTGAAACCTTTTTGACGGGAAGTTCCCAGAAATGGAGGCGGTAAAGAAAAACGCCGAGTCACCGTGAGGTGTGTGTGAAAGGAGATGAAGGTCAGATGAAGGTCAGCCTGGTGTCAGCTGGAGTGATGTAAGAGCAGATCAGTGGTGTTAGTGCTGGATGAGAACTTCACAGGCTGCTGATCACACCTCATCACACCGCCGGCCTGCTCCACACGGAAACCCCAACGCGCACACTGTCTCAGTGAATAAATCCTTTCCTCTCGCTCTCTCTCTCTCTCTCTCTCTCTCTCTCTCTCTCTCTCTCTCTCTCTCTCTCTCGCTCTCTCTCCTTCTTATTTCTCTCTCGCCTTCTTGTTTTCCTCTGCTCCCTCTCTTCTCTTATCCGTCCCTGTCTTGTTCCTCTCGTACTTGTTTTCTTCTCTCTCGGTCCATTATATTTAAATTCAGTGAGGCGCTAAAGAAAGAAGTGCAAAAAAAAAAAAAAAAAGAGTGCAGCTGTTATTTTTGTAAAATGGAGCCAGGAAGAAACACCCAAGTGACAGGGTGATATTTTTTTTACCCGGCGTTCCGACTGTCGGTTATTTATTTCACTAAAATGTAGTAAATTACAGCGACAGGAAGCAGAGCAGTGGGGCGGTGTGAAGTGGGCGGGGCTGGGTGATGCAATCAAGTTAACGTTTTTGCAAATGTGATGTGTATTATTATTATTATTATTATTAGTAGTAGTAGTAGTTGTTTAAATTCCTGTAATATATATATATATTTAATATAATACTGTTTCATAGAGATAATTAATAACATTTAAAGTAATATAGAAACACGTACAGTCTTATAAAAATAATATAACACACTGAGTATCTATTATCTAAATGGGGGGATTTTTAACGAGCGTTTGGCAACTTGGTGCGTACAGGGTTAACTGGTCTAAATGTACAGGTTTTTTTGGTTGATTTTTTTGCTATTTGATTAAAGAACATCATCTTTTTTGCCCTGCGGTGTTTCAGTTGTCCATTTTGCATGCACAGGAAGGGAAATGACTCTCAGCAGGACTGAATTTCTGACTCTGATGTCGAGAAACCCTCAGGATCACCTCTACTTTAATTCATGCATCCCTGTTGGCCTCATGCGCTCGTTTTTGTCTCGCAGATTCTCCGCATTCAAAATCACGACAGAAGCTGGAGTATTGAAGCAGTCGGAATAAAACAAAAACAACAACAAATAAACCCCCCAATACAATCCGTTAATTAATCTGCCAGTCAGATCAGCAGGATGAGAAGCAGGAATTATGGCGGAGATCAGCAGTGTATGTTCGAGTCCTGCCGCTTCCGTGAATCGGTTACGTTTCCTTCAGGTCCTGAAATGTCACTGTCGTCTTTTTTTTGTTTGTTTGTTTCTGTTTGTTTCAGGTACCGAAGATCCACTGGGACCTTTCGACCAAGCGTGTCCTGACCATGGAATTTGTAGACGGGGGGCAGGTGAACGACCGCGAGTACATGGTGGCGCACGGAATAAACGTGAACGAGGTGAGGGAACCCTACGCGTCACGAACGAACCCTCGGGCTTCCGCGCGTACGTTTCTAACCGCCTCGTGTCGTTAGAAAAAGCGTTCGTTTTCGAGAATAAGAAGTGCTCGTGAGTATCAACGGATCATTAACGAGTCACGTTTGTAAAACAGCGCGACGTGCCGAGGGATTTTTCTCTCCGTGTCGCCCGCTCGGTTTTATTTTCTCTCTCTACTTAAGTTTCAAAAAAGTGGGGGAGGTTCCTCGTATTCAGAGCCGGGTCACGCGGCCGCTTACGTTAAGCCGCTCCTTTCAAACGATAAAAATCACCTGCGTGTAGGTCACGCCTTCGAGGTTGCCAGATTTTTCTTCAGTAGAACTTTTAAGCCTTTAAGCTTGAAAAAAAATAAAATAAAATAGAAAATGCAGACCGAAGATCGAAATGTTTGTTTTTTGTTTTTTTCTTCTCTTGAAGATCTCGAAGCCTTTTATTTTATTTTTTTTTATCTGTGAAGTGGACGTACAGCCTGACCTGACAGGAAATGGTATCGAGAATCACAGAGAAATGTTTAATAACGCGATAACAGACGAAGTCTAATATCTCCGACCGAGCTGATGGCGCGAGAAGATACGACCCAAATAACACGATGCAGGTGTGCCGAAGCCGGCGAATATTACACGTGTCCCACGTCCTCTACGTTACACAAATGACGTATGGCGCCAAGCGTAACTACATTACGCCGCGTGTCGAAGCTCGGAAAAATACGACCGGGAACGCTTCCTCGCCAGGACGCCGTGCTTATTTTATAGATCGTCCCGGGACGCAGCATTAATCACCGGAACAGAATGACTAATGAGTCTCGTGTTCTTCGTGAATGCGCACTACGGGTTGTGTTTTGTTTCACGTAGGAAACCAGTACGCTTTGTGTAAATGGACAAAATCCTGAGCGGCGTAAACGCAACGTCTGTATCATAATACGCTCGTTTAATCCTCACGTTGCACGTGCGACGAGATCCCCATGCGTTCGTGCGTTGTGGATAAGTTTTTAAACCTTTCCCACACTGATCAATGCACAAAAGTGTCATGTTTGGAGAGAGGACGTTCACGAGAACGATCCCGAGAGTCGAGTACGGAGGTGGGAGCACCGTGATACGGGGGTGATTCTCTACAGGCGTCACACGTCACCGAAGGAAACGTGAACGAAGTGTATCAGATTAGATGGATTATAGCAGCGTTTAATCTCGCTAGCCGACGTTTCGACGAGATGGCAAATCTAAACGTCCCTATTGAAGGAACGGATCATCATTAGCATTAACGTATGCTAATGTATGCTAATGTATGCTAAATTAAAGTGGATACTGTATATGGACAGGAAGTATTATCGCGTAACAAAACAAAAGCAGTCGGAACGCGTTTTCCTCTCGCTCCGTTCAGCTCACTTCACTGCTCCACCCGGAGAAAACCGTCGAGACGGGGAAACAGATTCGGAGGAGAGGCGCGCAGACGCCTCGATCCGTCGGAGAGAGTGAGAGCGAGAGAACGAGAGAGAGAGTACACGGGGACGGCAGACGCGTCTCATGAGTTCCGTTCTGTCCGTTCTCAGACATCCTGTGAGGGTGAGAACACTACGTGGTGTTCCGTTACAGGAAAGCAATCAACAGCGGAGTGGCGTGACGACGCGAGGTTAAAGGTTACGGATCCGGAGCGACTGCCAAAGCTACCGTTGTAGGAAACGAATCAACGCCTCGTGAGAACGTGACGATTATGACTCCGCCCCGTCCGTCTTACTGCGGGAAAGTGCATGAAAAGCATGTATTACGTTCGCCTCGGATGCCAGCGGAATAATAAAGATGAAGGCGCGTCGGTCACCATCGGTGTCCACCGTGTCCTGTGTGCCCTTTACCACACTCGGTGCAGTTCTCATTAGTAATGTCCAGCTTATTCAGCGCAGTACATAAAGGGAACACTGTAGCCATGCGCGTTATCAGGCCTGGAGAGCGGCCCGGGCATTAGCCAATGATCAGCAGAGTTATTAGACAGCTGATGAGATAGATATGGAACCTAATAAATGACAGAGTCCTCCTTTGAAAATGGATAGAATTATTAACCGGCTGTGGCATCTCGGAGCCGCCGCGTGGGAGCTGGCGTGTAAGTAATCAAAAGATTGATGATGGTCGAAATAGACTTTTCTCTTTTCGCTTCGCCGCCGTGCTCGGAATGTGTGAGTGGGTGTTTTTTTTTTTTTTTTTTTTTCTTTTCATCTCATCCAGAAAAGAAAGAAAGAAAAAAAAACCTTTAAAAAGGTTTCCGTGTGTTTCAAATAAAATTTGCAAAAGCAGGTGTTTATTAGTGTCCACATCACCACTGAGGTCTGAACTGTTGTGGGTTTTTAAACAGATTATGAAAATAAAATAATAACACTTTTTTATTTCTTATTGTTTATTAATGAATCATTTATTATTTATAATTCTTTTTCATTCTTGTTTTTTGTGTACAGTGACATAAAGTAGACACGTTTTTTTTGCTGCTGCTGTTGTTGTTCCAGTTCTTGTTGTTGTTGTTCCAATTCTTGTTGTTGTTGCTGCCATTGTTTTTGCTGTTTTTAGTGTTGCTGTTGTCACTGTTGTTATTAATGTTGCTGTTGTGTTACTGTTATTATTATTGTTGTTGTTTTTGTTGTTGTTGATGTTCTTGTTACTGTTGTTGTTTACTGTTGTTAATGTTGTTGCTGCTGCTGTTCTTGTTGTTCTTGTTATTACTGTTGTTGTTGTAAATGCTGCTGCTGTTCTTGTTGCCGTTGTTGTTTACTGTTGTAAATGTTGTTCTTGTTGTTCTTCTTGTCACTGTTGTTGTGTTGCTGTTGTTTACTGTTGTAAATGTTGTTGCTGCTGATGTTATTGTTGTTATTGCTATTGTTGCTGTTGCTGCTGTTGTTGTTACTGTTGTTGTTTACTGTTGTAAATGTTGCTGCTCCTGTTCTTGTTGTTATTGCCGTTGTTGTTGCTGCTGTTATTATTGTTGTTGTTGCTGCTGTTGTTGTTACTGTTGTTGTTTACTGTTGTAAATGTTGCTGCTCCTGTTCTTGTTGTTCTTGTTGTCACTGTTGTTGTTGTTGTCACTGTTGTTGTTGTTACTGTTGTTTACTGTTGTAAATGTTGCTGCTGCTGTTCTTGTTGTTCTTGTTGTCACTGTTGTTGTTGTCACTGTTGTTGTTGTTACTGTTGTTTACTGTTGTAAATGTTGCTGCTGCTGTTCTTGTTGTTCTTGTTGTCACTGTTGTTGTTGTCACTGTTGTTGTTGTTGCTGTTGTTTACTGTTGTAAATGTTGCTGCTGCTGTTCTTATTGTTCTTGTTGTCACTGTTGTTGTTGTCACTGTTGTTGTTGTTACTGTTGTTTACTGTTGTAAATGTTGCTGCTACTTCTGTTGTTATTGTTGTTGCTGCTGTTCTTGTTGTTGTTCTTGTTGTCACTTTTGTTGTTGTTGCTATTGTTTACTGTTGTAAATGTTGCTGCTACTTCTGTTATTGTTGTTGCTGCTGCTGTTCTTGTTGTTGTTCTTGTTGTCACTGTTGTTGATGCTGTTGTTTACTGTTGTAAATGCTGCTGTTATTGTTGTTATTGCCATTGTTGTTGCTGCTGTTATTATTGTTGTTGCTGCTGTTGTTGTTACTGTTGTTGTTTACTGTTGTAAATGTTGCTGCTACTTCTGTTGTTATTGTTGTTGCTGCTGTTCTTGTTGTTGTTCTTGTTGTCACTTTTGTTGTTGTTGCTATTGTTCACTGTTGTAAATGCTGCTGTTATTGTTGTTATTGCCGTTGTTGTTGCTGCTGTTGTTATTGTTGCTGCTGCTGTTTTTTTGTCGCTGTTGTTGTCGTTCTTCTTCTTTTTCTTCTTCACTGATCAGGTTGAGCTTTGAACCACTGATGCCTCGTAACCCTCCTTTCACTCTAGCACACTTATCTTCCCCTCAGCGACGTGCTTCCTCTCCAGTGTTGACTGATGAGCGCAAAAGTTTGCACACCCTCAGGGCAGAATGTCGATTCATAGCAGGAAGATAAACCGCGCTGCCTCGATCAGTCGGGGTCTCTTTCGGGAGCCCGACCCGGGAGATCACCCGGGAGACCGGCGTGCCGAGAAGTCGCGAAGAGGCACGGCTTCGTAGTATCGCGCCGTGTAATCCCACGCCAGGACTAACACAAAGCGATCGGTGACACGGCGACGTTTTCTGTAAGCAGACGTTTATTTCCCGTTTATGGGAGGAGTCTCCGGTGCGAGTCCTTTGTAACGGTCACAGGTAACGCTGTAACGTTATGCTTTTCGGCATCGTCACACTCGACTGTAAATCTGTACCTTTGTATCCCGGTGTCCTGCATGTTTTCACACACGCACACCCTGATCCACTCGGGGACTTGCCTCGTCTCGTAAAACGATCGCTGAGAGTTATTCGTCTCGTAACGATACGAATAATAGGCGTTAGATAAGGAGAGTCCTCACGGCTTAAAATAGATCTGCGCTAAATCTTTCCTAGCTCTAAATTTTCAATGAAGCCGTCCTTAAAACGCGAGATTTTACAGCTGTCCTTGGCTCCGACCGACTCCGAGACACTAAACTTAAGCAGGCTACGTTCTGCTTGTAAAGTTCCCTTGCTTTGTTGTGACCGAGAAAATTAATCTGCAGTAATAGCCTTGGCTGGGAGGTCACGCAGGGCGAGCCACACACACACACACACACACACACACACACACACGCACACACACACGGAGTAATGCCTCTCTGTCTGGTGTACAGGTGTGCAGTGTCGGTGTGTAAATGCGGGACGGTGTGTGTTCAGTGTCTGTCACAAACACACACTCGGAGGATGATTCATGTACCTGAGAGGGAATGATGTTAACCTCCCACAGAGCCGTTTTATTCAGTCTTTCTCTCTTTCCTCTCTGCTCTCGTCTTTCTCTCTCTCTCTCTCTCTCTCTCTCTCTCTCTCTTTTTATCGTAGGATCGTTCCACCCATTGACCCGGAAGTGCAAACACACCACGACCCCCGCAGATCTAGAAAGACTTTCTTAGGAAATCTTTTTCGCTTCGTTCCGAAGCGTGCGATGAAAAACGGGTACGTTTTGTCGTCTCCATCTTTTTCGACATGAACTCCAAATGGGAAGGGGCGGTCCTTATTGACGCGCTCGTTCCTGATCGCCTAGTGAAAAAGGAAAGAAAAAAAAGAGGAAAAAAAAAACCCCACACGGAATATTAGCGTGTAGGGACGAGGACGTCCTTTCGACGGACGAAATCTGGCGTGCGTAGAAATCACGAAAACCCCAGCGCAGGGAGCGCGGAGCCGGTGTTTGTTCATTTATTTCACCCCCAAGTAGCAGACTCCCAAAGAGAGATGCTTTTTTCTAAACCGGACTCGACATCACTTACGCTACGCGACGCCGACCCTCGGCGTTTTTCCCTCCCTGCGGCTCTTCCTCAAAGCACACGCGGAACCTAATTCCCACGAAGTACTTTTTTTTTTTCGATACCGGTCACCGCGTGCGCAGTCGATCACATCAGAGTCTTTACGACGTGAGCCTGTGAGGATCGGTGCTCCTGTACGACACGTCCTCGCGCGTCACCGTCAAGCGTGATGACGGAGACGCGGATGCGTCTGACAGCGAGGAATAGACGGGCAGTTAGGGAACGCTCTCGCTCCTTTCGCGTACACAGCACCACCCAGATGAGTGTTTTGGCCGCGCCGAATGACAAATGGAATAGATGTAATTAATAGCCATTAGGAAAGGCAGGCGTCTCTTTGAGATAATTTGTTTGCCGTGCGTGTCGGCGGCTCGCGGTGCCGCGCGCTGATTAATGGGAAGCGCGGCTGCAGCTGGCCTCGACGACGCGCCCGCTTGTTGTTTTACATTAGCGGTGTGTAATGGAGGGGTTTTGTAAGATATTCAGTGCTGCAGGTATTCAGTCTTGTTTCTTCTCCTCTGTGCTAGTTTCCCAGCTGGTCAATAATACAGTGTGTAATTCTGATTATTAACACCTTTTTTTTTTTCTCTTTACCCCCCCAGCGTTAAGGTGTTAGGACGGGCCACGCCTCGTGCCAAACACTTGTCAGAAAGGCTCGCGGTTGTCAGTATTTAGGTCAAACAGAGCCGTCCTAACGGGAAATCCCAGCTGACAAGCGCAGCCGAGGTGAGATATTAGAGGAGACAGCTTGCCTGAGACGAGATGACATGCGGACAGATTGAAACAAACACTCTTCCGAGTGCCTGAAACTCAGCGCAGGCTATTAACACAGCTCCCTCTTTCAGACGGTACGGTACACGTTCCGATACGTAGCATACCGAGGTGCAACGGTACGATAACACGCAGCCTATTGAGGCGTAACGATGTGATGATACGTAGCATATCGAGACGTGACCGTGCCATACGCGTTTCGGTACGTAGCCTATCGAGGCGTGGCGACGCGCTACGCATTTCCGATACGTACTGTCGGTACGTCGCGGTTCGACGGTACGATATGTGTGTCGATACACATGTTTGAGGGATGTAAGGATATGACGGACACGACAGTATGTAGTATATCAGGGCGTAACAGTACGGCGTATCGTACCGTATCGATTCGAACGCTCTCTCGTTCTCTCGCGTAATCAAGTAGTCAGTGCGTCATAACATGGTGCTTCTATTACAAGACGCGTGATAAACATCGGGACCTAATCAAGCCCACGCGCCGTCCTCTGATAAAGTAGCTCGCGCTTTATCTGGAATATCTGGTGTACTAGCATATCAGATCGGCCTACAGCAATCAGCTGGAAGATCCCTCCAGATCTTTAAGATCCGTCGGACGTAAGCAGTCGGTCTTCCCGGCGAGAGAACGTTACAGTGTGCTCGACGTGTTTTTTTTTTTTTACGTACTAGCTATGTTTATCCTCTAGCCAGATGTCCCGCAGAGTGGAGAACCACTATATCGCGGTTGAGAGAGATCAGGATGTCACACGAGGGAGCGTATATCGAACGGTCGGGTTTTGATGGAAATATCAGCCCTACTCCTATCACTTCTACTCCCGACCTCTAAACGCCACGGTCCGTACGCGAAACAGAAAGGGCGGCCCGTCTCAGACGGGGTAGAAAGCCGACGAAAAGGCATCGTCTGGGTGTGTCTGGAGGAGATGGAGTATCCTCACGACCCACGCGCCCGTATCTCCCGCTCAGATCTGCCAGTTCAGCCGCTCACGTGCCAACCTTGGAGCGCGTCTGATTAGATTCAGTGTCGCGCTCCGGTAAAAGCCTTTCTCTCGGTCGTGCCGGGATCGATCAGAACGCAAACTGGCCAGATTACGACAGGAAGGCTCGAATCAATCGACTTTTTTTTTTGGGGGGGGGGGGGGGGGGTAGTTAAAGCCCATGACAGTGACTTTATACTGCGTGTAAATAATCCCACTGAAACAGAGAGAAGGCCCGACAGCCTTATAAATGTGTTTTTTTTTTTTCCCCCCTCCCCGAAGAAACAGGTGCTTCCTGATTACAGCTTAGTTAAATAAATAAATAAATAAATAAATAAATAAATAAATCCTCCGAGTGACATCTAACCACCGCTTCAGACCAAACCTCACGCTGGGTGAAGCTCCAGTTCGGTTAAGAAGCTGAGGATCGACAGGAGTCTGAGCGAACGAGGGAGAAATGGAGAAAGAACGGGAACGTTTAACGGGAATAAATGTTTGTGGCTTTCACAGAGAGCGAGAAAAACAAAACAACAACAACAACATTTCATAATCTTAATAAAGATACATAATCACAGTTTTTTTTAGATGAAAGCCTATCCAATTAAACATTAACCATCAGCTGTTAACCGTTTCATCGCCCGGCTTAATATTTATTATTAATATCCTGTTTATCTTTATGGGTGTTGTTTTAGATTTTAATCGTCCCACGATGTTGCGCTGTGTAACTATAAACGGATAAAAAGTACGACGTTCTGTATTTAGTCGTTTTTCCAGGAGAGGAATAAAGCAGTTTGAGAGCGCTCGGGGCGGTAACCGTGACGCCGCATCATCACGCCACGCCATCGTTGATTATTTTCCTCTGACGGCGTGACGCTGAGGGGCGCGTGAAGCCGGGTATCGCTAAAGCGTATCGCTGAGGTTTATCATTCCGGGTGTTTTTATGGCTTTCGCGATTTCCGTTGGAATCATGTGTTGTTGTTGTGGGTTTTTTGTAGATTTCCCCCCAGTGGTTGTAAGTAAAGGTCTGATTTTGGCGTTTTATACCCTGCTGCGAGACCGAAGCGGAGCGCAGGTGCGCACGTTCACGCATGACCTGCACTTCCTGCTTTTCCGCAGAGATCGCGGCGTTCTGCCGGGTCCGGCCGGCCGAGCGAAAGCGAGAGAGCAACTTTGTTATAATCCGCTTTTGTGGACTGAACGTCGTCCTCGACACAACAGCCCCGATCTGCGCTCGGGTGACGGAGGAGAGGCGGATGGTGAGAGAGCGCTTTTATCCCGTGTAGCAGGCCGCAGCGGGTGTAATTGCATCGTCCTCTTCGCAAAAAATTCAATCTGCCGCGATGGAGCGTGGCCAGCTGTGTTCAGGTAGAGCGCCGAGAAATGATGTGCTGTAGCACCAGGTGGCTGTTTCCAACAGAGTCGCACTCTCTCACGCTCTCACACACACTCACACACACTCTCACACGCTCTCTCTTTCTGTCTCTCTCTTTGTGACACACTTTCTGCACTAATGGTGTGTCAGACTGTTGCTCTGGTGGATTATACTGATACCCAGCGCTCTCTCTTCTCTTTTTCTTCCTTCTCTTCTTTTCTTCTCTTCTTCTTTATTCTCTTCTCTTCTTCTTTATTCTCTTCTCTTCTTTATTTTCTTCTCCTCTTCTTTATTCTCTTCTCTTCTTCTTTATTTTCTTTGCTTCTTCTCTTCTTTATTCTCTTCTCTACTTTTTTATTCTCTTCTCCTCTTTATTTTCTTCTTTATTCTCTTCTTTATTTTCATCTCTTCTCCTTTATTCCCTTCTCTTCTTCTTTATTTTCTTTGCTTCTTCTCTTCTTTATTCTCTTCTCTTCTTTATTTTCTTCTTTATTTTCTTCTTTATTCTCTTCTCTACTTTTTTATTCTCTTCTCTTCTTCTTCATTTTCTTCTCTTCTTCTTTATTCTCTTCTCTTCTTTATTTTCTTCTTTATTCTCTTCTCTTCTTTATTTTCTTCTTTATTCTCTTCTCTTCTTTATTTTCTTCTTTATTCTCTTCTCTTCTTTATTTTCTTCTTTATTCTCTTCTCTTCTTTATTTTCTTTGCTTCCTTCTCTTCTTTATTCTCTTCTCTTCTTTATTTCTTTATTTTCTTTGGTTCTTCTCTTCTTTATTCTCGTCTCTACTTCTTTATTCTCTTCTCTTCTTTATTTTCTTTGGTTCTTCTCTTCTTTCTTCTCTTCTTCTTTATTTTCTTCTCTTCTCTTCTTTATTTTCTTCTCTTCTCCTTTCTTCTCTTCCCTTTCTTTCTCTCCTCCTCTCTTCTCTTTTTTTTTGTCTCCTTTACTCTCTTTTCTTCTCCTCTCCTTTTATCTTCTTCTTTTTGTCTCCTTTATTCGTTTTCTCTTCTCCCTTTATTCTCTTCTTGTCTTCTTTCTTCGTTATTTTTCGGTCTCCTTTATCTTCTCCTCTCCTCCACAGTAACGTCGGGTCATAACGGAGCGACAGACGAAGCTGTGCTCTTCTTCTTCCTCTTCTTCTTCTTCTCCTCCTTCACTTTTCTGCGCTGGCTATTTTTAGCTCGCCGCTGAAAGGAAGTGTCCTGTGCCTGTTCCCGTCGCTATCTCTCTCTCTCTCTCTCTCTCTCTCTCTCTGTGCAGTGTAGTGTGTGTGTGTGTGTGTGTGTGCGTGTGCGCGTGCCACACGTATGTGGATGTACGTACACGTCCGTGAACGCAGCGTGCTTCATTAGCACGCACTCGGCCGTTAAAGGCCGCTAGTTTCTCACTGTACACACAATGTAATTTGGCGAGTGTGTGTGTGTGTGTGTGTGTTTGTGTGTGTGTGTGTGTGTGTGTGTGTGTCGCTGCTTTGGTATGCGGAGCCAGCAGACTTGTCAGAGTGTACAGATCATCCGTCGAGGAAACGGACTCACCAGCCTGGCGAAATGGGACAGAAAGCATGATTTATTCCGTACATGCACACGCTGACTCACTCCACAGCCACTGCAGACTCCGAGCCGGCGACAGACGAGCGAAAGATCCCGGAAAACTCACGACGGAGGGAAGGAAAGCGGGAAGGATGAGTGGAGCGGCGGATGGAGAAGCCCTTTGTCACGAGCTAATTTCGCACTTCATTGACGCGCCCTCTAATCAGTGGCAAATATTTGCTGTTGCGGTGTAGCGTGTGTGTGTGTGTGTGTGTGTGTGTGTGTGTGTGTGTGTGTAGCGTATGGCCGATGGAGAACCACGTGGAACCTAAACGTGCTCATTCTTGGTAGAAATACCTCACACACCGGCTCACGTAAACAAACAACCGTGGTCACAAAGCACGGAACATGCAGACTAGGGGCGTCTAGACGAGACCGTTAGAACAAGCGTGACCAGACGCTGAAAAACTAGAACTGTAGATAGTGGTTCTACGAGACACAGGTGAGAGCGCTCGAGACATGTGATGTGCCGGGGCACCTGGGTAATGTAGTTCTGTGCCTCTTTGGTGCTGCCATGACTCTTGAACACCACTTGACACCAGCCCACTGATATTGCGTCGTAAGCGGTCGCATCCAAATAGTCATATCTGTACCTGTATGTAGATCTAAACCCGGAGTAGGCGTGGCCTATAGATAAAAACCGTTCAGCCGTTATGTATTGCTACAGAACAAATTCCGAAGCGCGGTGGTGGTAGTGTGTTTAAACAAACAAGCCCGAGCAAACAAAGATTTCCATGATTGCAGCCATTTGTCTTGTCTTCAGACAGCAGGTTGATTTTTGTACTCGTTTCCTATTAATCTGCCGTTCGCGTCTCCGTGAGGCAGCGTCTCCTTCATCGAGACGTCTGACTGCTCTTTCTCTCTCTCTCTCTCTCTCTCTCTCTCTCTCTCTCCAAGGACGTTGTTGATGAGGTCCTTTAAAGCCGCATTCCAGAGTGTTTATTTGCATACTAAAACTCGTCTCGCAGCCTCCGCATGCTCAATCAGGCCTTCGGGCTTCTTCCGCCGTCCCAGCATGCATCGCTGAGCTCTCCGAGGTTACCATGGGGATTTGAGGACAGCCGAGTAACTCTGCATGCGCTCTTATGACACGGCACCTGATTCGGTCGTGACCGTAGCAGCGAGGTGTACATGTATGTGGCACTGAAGTGTTCGAGCGGTCATGTGACGTGTAACCGTGGCACTGAGAGTTCAATCATTAAAGGTGCGCTAGGCGTTTTAAAGTAAAAAAAAAAAAAAAGTCTCACTTGTACAATTAACCTGGAGAAATAACGTCCGAGTGTGTTACGTGGCTGAGAACGCTCGTGTGGAAATCTGCGTTACGTTCCCGGGTGCTGGTTTGTGTTTGGATGGGAATCTTGTCAGTCATTTTCTAGACACGCCCCCTCCCAGACCCCAACCCCAACGCGGGCGCTGCTTTTCCAAGATGTGTTACCGGTGAAATGAATCCGGACGCAGAACTGCTGGATTTTGCGTCCGTAAAGCAGCTTTGAAGCAGTCGTGCGCTGTGATCGTTTAGCACGCGATGCTAATAATGCTAATCCCAGAGCTTAAACCTCAAAAGAAAGAAATAACAGCACAAGCGCTCGTGATCATCCGGTAGATCAGAGTGAGCTAAATGATGTGTGTTAACGCTATGATACAGTCTTACGGCATGGCTTTTAAGCAATATAATGGTGTGTCGTTTAGCTAGCGGTGCTAACGATGCTAACACCCGGGCTTAAAGCTCATGAGAGGTTGTTATGATGGAAAAAGCATTTGGGATCGTTGTCATAAATCAGCGTGAGCCGAATTTCACGTCTTTGTAGCGTTTGAAGCAGCTGAACGGTCTGTCTTTTAGCCGGCGGTGCTAACAGTGACGATGCCGTTCGTCCCAGAGCTTCTTACAAAGGGAAGAGAACGACGCTTATTCTCATGAATCGCAGTCGAACGGCCGCCGGCGCTCAAACACGACTGATGTCACGACGTCAATTCCTCGCGAGCGCTGACTCTATTTGAAGTCTACGTCACTGACACCGGCGACTCCTTCCACAGATTCCGAATCGAATAGCATTCAGTAACATGTAGTAACACGCAGTTATCGAATCGATGCTAATCTATTATTTATTTATTTTTTTTTTTTTAAGCCGGAATGCACTTTATAGTGAACGCAGGTGTTATTTAAACACCGTTTAATAATAAAGACGTTAACATTATTCGTGGTTCATTTATACGGAGTGTGGGGAGAAGGAGAAAGAGAGATTCGGAACTTCAGAGACAGTGCTGCGTCAGTACCTCTCCTGGAAATGCAGCTAATTCTTTGGTAATTCCTGTGTAATTTATCGTGTTGTGCGTCCTGAAAGCAGAAAGCGGCGAGGTTCGAGTGAGTCATGGTTATTTTACATTTTTTTTGAAATGACATAACAGGTCCACCGAGTTCCTCTGTTCAACAAAGTAAATGTGCGTCACCGCTCGATAATTAACTGTGATTCATATTCTCTGCTTTGGCATGGACGTCGCAATAATGCAGCTCTGAGCTGTGTGTGTGTGTGTGTGTGTGTGTGTGTGTGTGTGTGTGTGTGTCGCTCTACGACGTGCTGCCTGTCACACCGGACTCCTCCACACACAATGGAAGTCCCGTGAGTCAGCACAGACGAACCAAGAGAGACATTTCTTTTTTTTTTTTTTTTTCTTCCTTTTCTTCTTTTCCTTCATATTGTTTATTTGAATTCGTTTCGACTTGGCTCTTGGAACAAAGCAGGAAAATTGGAACATGACACCGGATGGAGTGAGTGATGGCTGAAAGGACAGCCTCTTTCGCTCAGACTCCTCCGACATGACATTTCCATACCGTGCTCTACAGTCCCCGTTATTACACACTCTAGAGGAGACGCTTATCGCGGCTTATCTTCGGAGCCGGAGCCGTAGCCGGAGCGTGGGTGGAATAATTGCACCGGGTGTTGTTTCGTAATAAACAACCGCACTCGGTCGCACCCTGTCGCTGTTGCTTCGACGTCCTCCTGTGGAATCGAACACCTCACACGTGTCATTTCACACGTGTTAATAAAACGCTCGGTGCTAATAGACGTCGCCGGGTTCAGTACGGCGTTTTGACTCCGTGACGGTGAACTCGTCCTTGATTCTGATTTGATAGCGTGGAGTGCATTTGTTTTTGTTTTTGTTTGCAGACTTTTTTTTTTTTTTTTTTTAGTAGTTTGGTCAGAAACTCGGAAGAGACGGAATGCGGTATATATGAGGTGCCATGCAGTATGGAAATGTAGAAATTAAATTAGAATGTTTACACTCATCCGTTTATGATGTAGTTCCGGATCAATTTATAATGGGCCGTATTCAGAGCCGATGACTTACAAGTGTAAAAGTTGTGTAAATATTTACAATTTACTCAGGGAAAGTTACCCGTATTCAGAGCCTAGAACTTAAACGTAAAATTACGTAAATATTTACATTTACTCAGGGAAAGTTACCCGTATTCAGAGCCTAGAACTTAAACGTAAAAGTTACGTAAATATTTACATTTACTCAGGGAAAGTTACTCGTATTCAGAGCCAGAAACTTACGGTTGGAAGATATGTAAATATTTACATTTCCTCAGGGAAAGTTACCCGTATTCAGAGCCGAAAACTTAAGCGTAAAAGTTACGTAAATATTTACATTTACTCAGGGAAAGTTACTCGTGTTCAGAGCCAGAAACTTAAGGTTGGAAGATATGTAAATATTTACATTTCCTCAGGGAAAGTTACCCGTATTCAGAGCCGAAAACTTAAGCGTAAAAGTTACGTAAATATTTACATTTACTCAGGGAAAGTTACTCGTATTCAGAGCCTAGAACTTAAACGTAAAATTACGTAAATATTTACATTTACTCAGGGAAAGTTACCCGTATTCAGAGCCTAGAACTTAAACGTAAAAGTTACGTAAATATTTACATTTACTCAGGGAAAGTTACTCGTATTCAGAGCCAGAAACTTACGGTTGGAAGATATGTAAATATTTACATTTCCTCAGGGAAAGTTACCCGTATTCAGAGCCGAAAACTTAAGCGTAAAAGTTACGTAAATATTTACATTTACTCAGGGAAAGTTACCCGTATTCAGAGCCTAGAACTTAAACGTAAAAGTTACGTAAATATTTACAATTTACTCAGGGAAAGTTACTCGTATTCAGAGCCGAAAACTTAAGGTTGGAAGATACGTAAATATTTACATTTAATCAGGGAAAGTTACCCGTATTCAGAGCCGATGACTTACAAGTGTAAAAGTTGTGTAAATATTTACATTTACTCAGGGAAAGTTACCCGTATTCAGAGCCGAAAACTTAAGTGTAAAAGTTGTGTAAATATTTACATTTACTCAGGGAAAGTTACCCGTATTCAGAGCCTAGAACTTAAGTGTAAAAGTTGTGTAAATATTTACATTTACTCAGGGAAAGTTACCCGTATTCAGAGCCGAAAACTTAAGCGTAAAAGTTGTGTAAATATTTACATTTACTCAGGGAAAGTTACCCGTATTCAGAGCCTAGAACTTAAGTGTAAAAGTTGTGTAAATATTTACATTTACTCAGGGAAAGTTACCCGTATTCAGAGCCGAAAACTTAAGCGTAAAAGTTGTGTAAATATTTACATTTCCTCAGGGAAAGTTACCCGTATTCAGAGCCGATGACATAAATCTAAAAGTTCCATCAATTTTTACATTTACTCAGGGAAAGTTCTTCACACTTAGAGCCAGCAGATTAAGCCAAAATGTTAGGTCAGTGTTTACTCTTGGAAAGTTACTCATATTCATAGCTAGTAACTTAACTCTAAAGGCTGCGTCAGTATTTAGGCATGAGGAAAGTTATCTGGCATTTATATTCGATGCACTTCCGGCATTAAATCCTCACTGCATTCGCGTCGCTCGGCTCGAAATACGGCCCAGCGCGCTCCGAGATAAACAACTACACAATGAGTCTGGATTTTAAAGTGACGCGTAACATTCTAACCTTTCTGTCTTTTCCTTCCATCCGCAGGTTTCCAGGAACTTGGGCAAAATGTACAGTGAGATGATATTCGTGAGCGGTTTCGTGCACTGCGACCCTCACCCCGGCAACGTACTGGTGCGCAAGTGCCCGAGAAGCAATAAGACGGAAATTGTTTTACTCGATCACGGCTTGTATCAGGTGAGACATCGTCCGAGCCTCGCCGCTCACAACAAAGCAAATCCGTCCCATATTACAGGCCATTATTCACCGGCTGCCTCTCCGCTCTCAGAGCCTCCGGTGCTGCGGCGGCGTAAAAGCATTTCATTAGAGACAACCTGCAGCTCTGCCATGTGTTTTAGGACAGCACTCCTACACACACACACACACGCTCACGCTGGCTCGCTTGCTAACGGCGACAGAGCGCAGAACCCTGTCCATTTCACATCCCCGTGCAGCATGTGTGTGGGAGCCGTAAATGCATTTGTGAAGATAATTTGGTGATAAATATGCACTACTGATGCTCGTGTATAAAAGAAGCGAGTGTTGGAGAGCTTCTCCACTCGTTCACCTCATAATGGAACCAATTTGCGAGTAATGACTTCAGAGTTTAGCGCTGCTTGGCCCCCGAATGTTAATTCCTGGCTGGAGTGTTATTTTTTTTTTTTTTGTTCACAGTCAGCTTACTGTATGTTGTAGCCATATTAATTAAAGTGTTGGAGTGGTAAAGTGGTGCTATCCTCAAGCTGCATGTTAATGACATTTCGCTCTCTCTCTCTCTTTTTTCTTTCACTCTCTGTTTGTGTCTTGCTCTGTCTCTTTTTCCGTAGCTCTGTGCATTTTCTTTCCCTCTCTATCTCTCTCTCTCTCTCTCTTATCGTATAATATAATTGTGATTTACAGTCTTGCCATGCAGTGGATCTCTGCTGTCGACATTTTTCTGGCCCTGAAATTAGCTCCGCCCCCGGCTGAAATGAAGCTACTCAGCCCCGCCTGTTTTCCTTGACGTTACAGTCCGGCTTATAGGCAGCAGAGGGCGTTAAAACTACAAACCGCTTCTTTAAAGGCTTTAAAGATTTGAAATGGTTTACAAAATGTCACGTATGAGGAAAAATTTCCTCGAGCTTCTTTTCATTTCCGTGCGTCTGTGTTTTTGTTTGTTTTTTTTTTCTGTCCAAGTTGCTGAAGCCTGAGTTTCGGCTGAACTACTGCAGACTGTGGCAGTGTCTCATAAAGGGAGACATGAAGGGTATCGAGCGCTACAGTAGACGTCTGGGGGCGGGAGACCTGTACCCGCTGTTCGCCTGCGTCCTCACGGGCCGCTCCTGGAGCTCGGTCAGCACCGGCATCAGCCAGACCCCTGTCACGAACGCTGAGGTATCGCACGTCCTACACGCAACCTAATCGCGATCTCCAGACATTTTCTGTTGCGCAGCTTGTGAGTCTAAGTGACTTATTTATTAATACTTCGACAACCACGTGCTGTTGTTACCGTTGTTAAGTTGTTCTAGTGGACATCTGCCATTTTGGAAGCGAAGAAGAAGTTTTGTTCCTCCTCGACCCTGCTGTCGGTCTGTCGGAAAGCAGCTGTATCGTATATCAGTTTATCAGATAGTGACTGAAGCCCACCTGTTGGAGTTGGAGCCGCTCTGCCGCCCCGCTGCTCCGAGCGCTAGTGTATGCGAGCGTTAGGGAACGAGTCTCGGGCGGAGGACGAGCGAGCGCCAGGGCCGGAGCTTGCCCTCTGTGGGGGGAGGATGGGCCATCTGTGGACTGTCAGGGACATTTATTTATACATGCGTTACATAAGAGCACTCCGCTACACACACTACACACACTACACAGCACTTCACATCAAGCAGCAAAACGTACAGCGAGTCGTGTGCAGCAATGTTCACGGAATAAAATATCTTTTTGCAGGTTTCAGTCCCGCTCGTTGAATATGTCCTCCCAGATTTAAGGTTATTCAGTCAAGTCTGAGACGCCCGAGAGCTGTTTCCTGCAGGTGGCTTTTATTTGCAGCTTCATTACCCAGAAGGCCTTGCAGAGATAATTATGGCCTGGTCCGTGGCTCCTGGTGTAGGATGTGCTTTTTAGCGAGCCGTGTTCCCTCCCTTCCAGCTTCGCTTTTCTCTCTGTCGAGGCACAGCGTCTTCTCACTAACACGCTCGCACACACGCACACGCACACACACACACGCACACACACACACACACCCTCCCCCTCCCCGCCTCGCTTCCACTCCATCAAATTACCAGGATGTTTTGAAGTAGTCTGGTCTCAGATAATTACAGGCAATTATAAAGGCTGTTTCCAAATGTACAGCTGTGACATGCGCAAAAAAAAAAAAAAAAAGTGAGGCTGTCTCATTTGCATAAGAAAGCAGAGATAAGAACATATTCTATCACATGTGCAGGAAAATGGTGTGTTAAAAACAACAGACAAAGAAAGGAACCCAGTGTGTACTCTGTGTGTGTGTGTGTGTGTGTGTGTGTGTGTGTGTGTGTGTGTGTGTGTGTGTGTGTGTGTGTGTATGTATTATGGGAGGCACTTGCATTCTTTCACATAGTATAATACAAATATAAGACAAAAGCTTAGATTATAGAAAGAAAAAACCTCACCTCAATATAAGCACTAGTCACAGATGTATTTATTTATTTATGTAGTTATTTGTCTGTCGATATAATATAATAATAATGATGATAATAATAATAAAAATAATAATAATAATAATGACGGTGACAACAGCAATAATAATAATAATAATAATAATGACGTGACAACAGCAATAATGATAATAATAATAATAATGATGTGACAACAGCAATAATAATAATAATAATAATAATAATGACGTGACAACAGCAATAATAATAATAATAATAATAATAATGACGTGACAACAGCAATAATAATAATAATAATAATAGTAATAATAATAATAACGACGGTGACAACAGCAATAATAATAATAATAATAATAATAATAATGACGGTGACAACAACAGCAATAATAATGATGATAATAATAATAATAATAATAATAATAATAATAATGTGACAACAGCAATAATAATGATGATGATGATAATAATAATAATAATAATAATAATAATAATAATAATAACAATAACAATAATCATGATAATGATAATAATGACAATGACAACAGAAATAATAATAAATAATAATAATAATAATAATGACGGTGACAACAACAGCAATGATAATAATAATAATAATAATAATAATAATAACAATAACAATAATCATGATAATGATAATAATGACAATGGCAACAGCAATAATAATAAATAATAATAATAATAATAATAATAATAATAATAATAATAATAATGTAAAACCGTCTTATGAAGCCTGGAACAACCTGCAATCCAAAAAAAATTTCATTTCATTATTATTCTTCACAAGACTTTGGTGCGTACAAGCCCAATGTTGTTGTTTTTTCTTTCTTCAGCTCATACATACGGATCAACGCAAAGAAACGTGAACGTGTGGCTGACGATGTACTAAACCTCTGTCTATTAGCAGCGGTAAATTTAGTGTGTGATTTTCTCGCCTCTGGAAACCAGGTGTGAATTAGCAGCAGGTGTGTTTCTCAGAGCGC
>NC_030424.2:2360000-2370000 GCF_001660625.3 Ictalurus punctatus
TCCCCGCGTGCACGAGTCTCCGCCGTGCCTTCGTTTGCCGGTGCGTCGTCTGAAATCGACCGTGTTCCGAAACGGAAAGAAACAGTGGAAAACGGCCGGGCTTTGAAGGAACGAGCGTGACGCGGAAATGGAGCCCCGCAGCGACCGTGAAAGGACGACTGCGAACATCCCGTCTAAGATTCCCGGGTTTCTTTTTCAAAAACGTATAGGAGCGGGAATTTGACCTGACTACGTCACATGACTGTCTGCACCTGTTCTCAATCTCTCACTCATTACTGTGCACCTATAGAAGCCTCATTCTGTCACTGCATCCCTTTGCTCAGTTTCCTTTAGAAACTTAGCGCGTACTCCGGTTTCCACCCGATGGATTGGGCACCCCATCCCAGGTGTCCCCCGCCTCGTGCCCCGAGTCCCCTGGGATAGACTACAGACTACAGGTACAGAAATGGATGGGTGGATGGATGGATTTATCTTTTTACATGCTTTATGTTCATAAGCAAAGGCTACTACTTTAAACTAGCCTAACTAGCCGTTCCGGCGGTTGAAAGCTTCTGAAAAGCCTGCGCGTGAATAATGAATAGTGTTGGCAGGCAGGAAGAATATCCCTCCTGTGTAATTGCCTTTGTGTTTGTCTCAGGGGAGAGCTCATTTTGGACTGCTCGTACCGTCGTCCTCCTGGCTGATCAGCACCGTGCCTCATAATGGCTGCCCTGGAGCTGTTTTCACAGGGGGAGACATCCCAAATCAGAAAAAAATGGACCGTCCCAAGTGTCTCGGGGGGGCGTTTGTATTTTCCCCTCGATTTTCCTATGTCAGAGAGAACGAGAGAGAGATGTCTGAGTCTGGGCCTCTTTTCTGAAGTGCTCTCGAGTAGCGACTGCCCACCACTTACGAGTCTTCAGGGCTTTACGGCTCGAGCGCTCGGCTAAAACCAAGAAGTTAAGCTCCTGCTCTGACCGTCTACAGTATGGCCTTTTTCTGGAGAAAACAGTGTCGCGGTATGGCTTACCGTCAAAAGGTCGCTCTGAAAATAGGACTCCGTCCGCAGGGGATGATGCAAGTTCGCAGTAAGCAGTTCAATCAAAGTGGCGACTGCCCGAACCTCCTGTCGCAAAAAAAAACAAAAAAAAACAAATAAAATAAAATAAAAATCGGCAGGCTGAAACAGCTGACGCGAGAAAACACTCCGAGATATGACAAACTCACACGCTCATACTGCAGTGTATATTATATACTAACCACACCTCTTCGCTCATTACACGGTGTGAGAACAGCGCGATGTTACTCACTGTAGCGTTCAGGAAGCATTATGTTTTGGTCATTTATACCGATACATATCAGGCATTTGATTTACCTCAAGCGTAACCTTTTGTTTCTAAGAAAAACAACCGAATCTATCGGACCCGCCATTGGTCACTCGGACCGAAATGTCACGACATGTTGGTATTTAAGTTCCGAGGCTGGAAATAATAACAAAGCTCCGTGCAGCGTGTTGTTTCGGGGGTTGTCCGAGTTTAAACCCAGTCCAGTACTTGTTTCATTCACAACAGGTTTTTTTCCCCCCCACTCAAAAGGCGGTACGTTGAGGGTTCGTCAAATTGTCCGTTCGATCAGTACGTAGAGTCTTTTACGTGTGCAGTTAATCCTTGACGTCTTTATCGAGGAGTGCACCTTCAAGGAGTTTGGATTTAGACACCAGAGCATCGGTGCGCTAAGTTCTGCTACGCTACGCTCTGCTATGCTACGCCATGGAAAAGACCTACTTCAGGGAAGAAGCTGTCGGAAGTCTAGAACAAGCACATAAATGTCATCCATCAAAAATATCAAGCAGATAAACCCCCACGAAGCAGGACTTAAAGCATCCACATAATGGATCTTGAATGTAATCGTGATCCGAAATAAATCATTAAATAAATACATTTTTTTTAAAAAAGAGAAAAAAAAGAGCTGTTTGTGCATGACCGGGACTTTTAATTTGTCCTGGCTGGGAGGGATGTAAATATGGAGCAGGTCCATATCTCGGTCAAAATAAATAAATAAATAAATAAATAAATCCCTGGACGAAAACCAACAGCCAGAATAGATAAGGCAGCGGTCCAGGGAAGAAAGCCATTTGTGACTGAGCGAGGCCAAGCACACACACACACACACACACACACACACACGCGCACACACACACGCACACACACACACACGGCCCATGCGTCTCTGTCTTTTTGTTGGCGTTGGAGTCGGGATTAGGAGTAGCTGGAGCAGTGTTTCAGATTAGGACGCGTGTCACGTGATCCAGTTTAATCCCAGCCACCACGCCGTCATGTTATTGGCACATACAACTTGGAGCGATTTAGTTCAGGCCCTAATCTCCTTCCTTCCTCTTCCTCATCTTTCTCAGGGATAGAGATTTACGGATTAGGAGCTGAACTGAACAGAAAATGGAGTCTGATTTTTAAAAAAAAAAATTTTTTTTTTTTTTTTAAACTGGTAACATCACAGCTGTCTGTTGTTAAAGCGGTGCAGTGATGAAGGAGGAAATGAACGATGAGGAAATGACAAAGACCTCGGCTTTATTTATCTCATGAGTCATTTCTACAGAGACGCGTGTAATAACTAATACATACACTTATTTAACAGCTTGCTTGCTTGCTTTCCTCACCAATTCTTTTTCTTTCTTTCTTTCTTTCTTTCTTTCTTTCCTCACCAATTCTTTTTCTTTCTTTCTTTCTTTCTTTCTTTTTCTTTCTTTCTTTCCTCACCATTTCTTTTTCTTTATTTATTTATTTATTTCTTTTTCTTTCTTTCTTTCTTTCTTTTTCTTTCTTTCTTTCCTCACCATTTCTTTTTCTTTCTTTCTTTCTTTCTTTCTTTTGTTTCTTTCTTTCTTTCTTTTTCTTTCTTTCCTCACCATTTCTTTTTCTTTATTTATTTATTTATTTCTTTTTCTTTCTTTCTTTCTTTCTTTTTCTTTCTTTCTTTCCTCACCATTTCTTTTTCTTTCTTTCTTTCTTTCTTTCTTTTGTTTCTTTCTTTCTTTCTTTTTCTTTCTTTCCTCACCATTTCTTTTTCTTTCTTTATTTATTTCTTTTTCTTTCTTTCCTCACCATTTCTTTTTCTTTATTTCTTTTTCTTTCTTTCCTCACCATTTCTTTTTCTTTCTTTCTTTCTTTCTTTCTTTCTTTTTCTTTCTTTCCTCACCATTTCTTTTTCTTTCTTTCTTTCTTTTTCTTTCTTTCTTTCCTCACCATTTCTTTTTCTTTCTTTCTTTCTTTCTTTCTTTTGTTTCTTTCTTTCTTTCTTTTTCTTTCTTTCCTCACCATTTCTTTTTCTTTCTTTATTTATTTCTTTTTCTTTCTTTCCTCACCATTTCTTTTTCTTTATTTCTTTTTCTTTCTTTCCTCACCATTTCTTTTTCTTTCTTTCTTTCTTTCTTTTTCTTTCTTTCCTCACCATTTCTTTCTTTCTTTCTTTCATCACCATTTCTTTTTCTTTCTTTCTTTCTTTCTTTCTTTCTTTCTTTCTTTCTTTCTTTCCTCACCGTTTCTTTTTCTTTCTTTCTATCTATCTATCTCTTTCTTTCCTCACCATTTCATTCATTCTTTCTTTCCTCGCCATTTCTTTCTTTAGTTCTTTCCTCACCATTTCATTCTTTCTTTCTTTCTTTCTTTCTTTCTTTCTTTCTTTCTTTCTTTCTTTCTTCTGTCCAGTTCTTTGAGTGCAGAGCCCGATCACTTCCTCTGTGTCTGTTGCTCTCACCGATGTCGCTTCAGCTCGTTGTTTGCGTTGTTCGGTTCCGTGGTTCCGAGGGTTGTCGGGGTCTGCTCTGTGATGTGCCTCTTTGTGTGCTGCTACATCTGTTCGGAGAGGGAGGTGGTGCCCTGTGGTGCCGCTGTCGCGCAGGTGGCGTGGACGGTGTGCACCGTACAGGCATCAGCCATGCCTGGAACTGAAATCCGATCACGGCGACAGTCCGTGGAGGACTCTGCTGACCACAACCAGATGTTTGTTTGTTCGATTTGTGTCTTTTGTGTGTTTCTTTTTCCGAAACCAATACAAAAAAAAAACAACAACACACAAACAGCCACTCACGCACCATCACAGGACGGCGGAATTCACACGGAGGAGAGCGACGTACACACCAGACGAAGAGGAAGTATAGCTTTCTTCCCATCGACCCGCATCCACAGTTAGAGACGTCACGGTTGCGATTTTAAGCTCTTGACGACGTGTCAAACTTCATCCAGTCGTGGGTTGCCGTTGTTTCGACGTGAAATTTTATTAGGAATCCAGATTTTCCATTAAATCTTGTAATCAGTATGAAAAAAAATTGTATCCCCGTACGTACTGAGAAGTCATTACATCGGGACAAACGTTGTAAACGTCTGTATTTATCACGCATTTTAATGCCCCTGTAGTGAGAACAGACGCCGGCGAGCATATTCCCTCGGAGCCATGTTTGGCATAAAGACCCTCCTGCAAACCTGGCCTTATGCTTTGAACAGCGTCCTGTGCTCCTGTATGCTGTAGGGACTCTTCATCTGTCTCTGTGGGTTCCAACATTGTGTCTCGGCTCTGGGAGAGAAGAGATCAGGCCTCCGTCGGTCAGGTTCACTGCATCCAGAACTAGGAACCGGTCCCACGTGCAGGACCATTAGAGAAATCCGAATCTAATCTCTGTCCACCGTATGTGCGGGAACCACCGGGCGGAATTTCAGCTCGCATAGTCGTTGGTCTTCATCGATAAATGTTTCAAATATATGACAATTTAATGATAATTCTAACCTACAACCTTTCCATCCATCTACTTCCTGTACCGCTTATCCTACACGGGGTCACGGGCAGCCTGGAGCCTGTCCAAGGAGAGTCGGGATACAAGGTGAGGGACACCCTGGACGGGGTGCCAGTCCGGCGTAGGGCACACACCCATTCACACACTAGGGACGATATAGAGATGCCAATCAACGCATGTCTTTGGACTGGGGGAGGAAACCAGAGTACCCACCCGGAGGAAACCCCTGAAGCACTGGGAGAACATGCAAACTCGGGAGGAGGGCGGAGATAGGAGTCGAACCCGCTAACCTACAACGATTACTCTTTAACTGTAAAGGTGTAACTCTTATCAAACTTGTCCGTCTAGAGTTCTAGATAACGTTCCTTAACATGACCCAAAGGAAAACCATACAGATTTAGAGCTTCTTTTACAAAGTGAAGAATTCGTGAAAGTCATAGACCTGCCCCCTTTTTCTTAACTTACAACGTGATTGGTTATCCATTATGATGCGCATAAGCCAACAAAACCAATAAGACATCGTAAGACACACAAAACCAGTCAATATACGATTCGAAACCACCCAATTTGAGTCGGCTCACCGTTCCTTGTCGTACCGACACGCTATTAAACCGTCACACTCGAGCTTGCGAGCGCGAGATGGGATTGATTGCAGCCTTGTGGCTTTTGAACCTGATCATCGGTGCATTAATGCAAAGGAAATTTATTATCGACGGTGTGAATAACAGCACGATCCACATAACAATAACACGCTATACACGACGGAAGTGTTCGGGGTTTTTTTTTTTCTTTTTTCCTTTTTAAACGAGTGATGATGAGCGCTTACTTTTAAATAGTACACTTTCCAGACAGTGAGTCACTCTGAAGTGTAGGCTTTGGAGAAAAAAATCAATCCGCATATGGCCGCTTTAATGTGCGAGCACAGATATGAGGTACGGTCGGAGATGGTGTGAGTAGAGACTGATTAGAATAAGACGATTATGTATTATGTAAGCCCCGCCCCTCAGGAAAAACGAGCCGACCGACTCGTTAAGCAGAAAAGCAGATTGTTACGCTTAGACGTGTACAGATATAGCGTGATTTGCTCTGTTTGTAATGAAGGAATATGAAGACACAGAACGGCCCATGACAGAACACAGAAAAGCACGGCGGTGGTAGCGCCATGTTCAGGGTCACCCTTAGGCTCTCGATTTAAACCTAATATGAAATTTCATCGTTTTTTAATTTATTTATTTATTTATTTTTTTACTACACGACCGAGCAGTCAAATTCTGCCCCTGATTATTATTTAACACATGCTAAAATTCTAGCATATACCTCTCTCTTCTCATTATACATCGCCGTTCTTAAAGTCCAAAAAAGAAACGGCGATCGAATTCCAGATGTTTCCATCAAACTCTCCTATCGTAATAGGAAGGGATGCATGGTATTTTTAAAAAATTTTTCCCCCCAGGCTGAAATTTTCTCGGCGCTCAGACTCGGGTTACTGATGTCGAGAGCCAGAACAGCTAATCTTCACTGTCACGGTTTTCAGCCACTTAGCTTCTCAGTTTCCTGCGAAATAAGCTCCTCCGTTTCCTTCCCGCGACTCTTCTTCACTCTTCACTGTGGGTATTTCATGGCAGATGGGCAAGTCGTGTAGCGAGAGTTTCCCACAGCTTGTTTAAAGCTGATACGCCAGCACACACTCACCAAAAATACTTCAGCCTGACGTGTTCGCTCGGGCTCGGTCAGGTCATGCTAAACGGGCTCCGTGGTTAGCCTTGGTGGATGTGGTGGAAGTCTTTTTGTGTTTGGGTTTGATATGAAAGTAACGCTCTGTTGGGGTTTTATTTATTTATTTATTTATTGATTTATTTATTTATTTTTACATTTTTGCTAATTTGCTAGGTTTGCTAGCATCTGGTGCTATTTCTTCGACTGTTTATGACACCTTACTTCAACGTAAACAGACAACAATATCCAGAATAAAGACCGTCTCGCGTGTCAGGAATAAAACCCCAATAACAGCATGTCCCAACGTGTGTTTTATTCCTTTTATACCATTACAGTTCACCGACGATTAAAGTCTTTTATTTACTTTTTATCTGTTTATTTATAGTTCATTCAGGGTTATGGAGCGTATGTGTTACTTCCTGTTACTTTCTGTTCTCACGTATAGCGGTTCTGAACAGTTCAGCAGCCCCCCCCCCCCCCTTCTCTTTCGCGCTCCCTCTCTCCCTCGCTCTCTCTCTTTTACTCTCTCCTCTCTCTCTTTTGTGCTCTCTCTCTCTTGTTCTCCCTCTCTCTCTCTCTCTCTCTCTCTCTCTCTCTCTCTCTCTTGTTCTCCCTCTCTCTCTTTCACTCTCTTTTGTGCTCTCTCTCTCTTGTTCTCTCTCTCTCTTTCGCTCTCCCTCTCTCCCTCGCTCAGTCTCTTTTACTCTCTCCTCTCTCTCTTTTGTGCTCTCTCTCTCTTGTTCTCCCTCTCTCCCTCTCTCTCTCTCTCTCTCTCTCTCTCTCTCTCTCTCTTGTTCTCCCTCTCTCTCTTTCACTCTCTTTTGTGCTCTCTCTCTCTTGTTCTCTCTCTCTCTTTCGCTCTCCCTCTCTCCCTCGCTCAGTCTCTTTTACTCTCTCCTCTCTCTCTTTTGTGCTCTCTCTCTCTTGTTCTCCCTCTCTCCCTCACTCTCTCTCTTTCTCTCTCTTGTTCTCCCTCTCTCTCTTTCGCTCTCTCTCTTTCACTCTTTTGTGCTCTCTCTCTCTCTTGTTCTCCCTCTCTCCCTCTCTCTCTCTTTCGCTCTCCCTCTCTCCCTCACTCTCTCTCTTTTACTCTCTCTCTCTCTCTCTCTCTTCTGTGCTCTCTCACTCTCTTGTTCTCCCTCTCGCTCTCTTTCGCTCTCCCGCTCTCTTTCTCTTTAGCACTCTCTCTCTCTCTCTGTCTCTTTTGCTCTCCCTCGCTCGCTCGCTTTCACACTCTCTCTCTCTCTCGTTCTCCCTCTCTCCCTCACTCTCTCTCTCTCTTTCGCTCTCCCTCTCTCTTTCTGTTTTGCACTCTCTCACGCTCCTTCTCTCTCTCTCTCTCTCTCTCTCGTTCTGTTGAAGTTCATGTTCGAGAGAAACCTTAAAGAAGCGTAACCTCCTCTGTCCTGAAGATGTCGGAAAACTTAAAGTCACAGCGTTTACCTCGGACTGTTACCGAGCGCTGACACCGGAGACTCCTTCCATAAACGTCAAATAGACATCATCGACTTTTAAAATCCGTGTCCCTGTGAACGAGTCGTCACTGTAGAATCCACGGCCGAGCGCATCAATATAAACCTGCCGCTGCTGCAGAAAATTAATCAGCGCCTTAATATCAGGCTTAGATTATTACTATCCTAGAGACAAGAATTCAGACAGATGTAAAGAGTGCGCGTGTGTGCGTGTGTGTGTGTGTGCGCGTGCGTATGCCTCAGGATGTGGAGATCCGCACGAACGCGACGCTCTACCTCCCTCAGATCAGCGAGCTGCTGAATCGAGTTCCTCGGCAGATGCTGCTGCTGCTGAAGACCAACGACCTCCTGAGGGGCATCGAGACGGTGCTGCAGACCCGCGCCAGCTCCAGCTCCTTCATCAGCATGAGCCGCTGCTGCACACGGGCACTCGCCAGGTAACACACACACACACACGCACACGCACTTGAAACACTGTGTCCTCACAAACACACACTTTTCTATCTGTAGAGCAGTCTGGGAAAACCCTTCACAAGGTCACTGTCGGATTTTCTCCATCGGATGTTAACGTCTTTAAACTTTCTATCGTCTGTACAGAGTGTGTTCTCGGCATTCTTCTCCGTTTTTGATGATGATGATGATGATGACGGCGGACATTTCGACTGATCACGAAGCGATCGGGCGTATGTTCCGCTTCATGTAGCTACAAAACAACTTGATCTGCGCGTGTGTGAGGAAATGAAATCCCGGCAAGGTTTTTAGAAATCTCTAGACTGCCGTGTGTGTACATAATCTTTTCAACCAGAGACTAAAAGTAGCCTAAATAAAAAACATTTCCACGTTGTTATGGGGGGAAATCTCAAAGTATGTTTTGGTTCTTTTCGAAAAATCAGACACAGCAACATCTGTCAGGACTCTCTACCTACAGGCAGAACAAACACACACACACACAAACATGCTAAGCACTCGCAAAACACATATTTGGTAAATATCTTAAGACTGAGAAGAATCCATCACCTCGAGATATGTTTTTAGCATTTGCATAACGTTCCGCACTTTTAAAAAAATAATAATAATAATTTTTGAGCGGAGCATTTAGCTAAATGTTCGATGTAAACTTAGCTCGTCTCGCTCGCTTATTCCGCCGCCGAGATTATTACTCTGACATTTGCTCGAGAAGAAGGTTTTAAAGTTGTTACTTTAGCGCATTATAGTTCTCCGTCTCCTGTATTTAGCATTTTTGAGAAGACTTGTGAGGCTCTCTCTCTCTCTCTCTGTCTCTCGCTCTCTCAGGGGTCACGTCGTCTCTCAGACTTCCGTCCCAATCACGCTAGTCCCTTCACACGCCTCATAAGGCGCCTCTTGGGACGCTTTTGGAGTATAGATAAGGATGAAACGTGACGAGGTGCTCAAGACCGACTCTTTTGGTCTGTTTGGTGTAATGGTCTGACTCAGTGACACGATTATTTGGTACTTTTCTCAGTAGTCGGCGGCCATATTGATTTATTCGCACCGTTTTAATGAAGAACTCGGCGACTGTGGGAATATTTGTGCGTGCGCGTGTGTGTGTGTGTTGGGTGGGGATTTCTTGGGAGATGGTGATGACTGTAAAAACAGAGAGAGAGAGAGAGAGATTTGGAAAGAAAGAGGCATCCAGACATGAAACTCGATGTCATCCGGCTGAGTGCATCTTTATTAAAACCAAATGGCAGCAAAGTGCAGAATGCAGATCTAAAATCCATTACCAGCTACCGAACGCACAGGCGTCAGGACACGCCAGAGAGAGAGAGAGAGAGAGAGAGAGAGAGACTCGTACATGGCGGGTTTGTCACACTGATGTAGTTTGATCTGTAAGTATTTGTAGTATTATTATCTCTACAAAGCTGCGAGTCAGCCTCCGTGTGTACCGTCATGAGCTAGCGTCTGACTCCGACGCCGCGTTTTTACAAACCGCAAGCCTCTCATCGTAATCATTTACATTATGCTTGTAAATCGTTCTGAGGCGGCGCTCTGAGGTTCAGCGTCATGA
>NC_030424.2:2692500-2812500 GCF_001660625.3 Ictalurus punctatus
GATCGTTTCTATAGTAGCAGCTCATTCATAGGGACTCGGTGATCGTCGATACGGTGACGTTTTCTGTAAGGAGATGTCTCTAACATGCCTGGAAGGAGTCTCCAGTGTCAGCCGAAGCTGGAACTTTTCCGACATCTTCGGGACCCGAGGGGTTTCATAGATCTTAATGTAATCTTTAACAAATAGAAATTGTTAGGAAGTCATCGACGGATTATCTTTAGCACCGGCTCAAATCAAAGCCAAATACCATTTCTTTATTTATTACTTCACGACTTTTACTGATCTTTTACCAAGTCTGCCGGCCTCTTGTGGAATTCTGATTATATCTAATGTACGGCTTTCTTTTGAACCGAAGTCTGTGGGTGTGGAGCACAGTCCCCGTCTCGCCTCGCCTCACAGACGATTAGCCGAAAACCCAAACTGTGACGACGAACTCATCCGGCTCTTAGCGGCAGGCACGGAAACGGTCGACGCCGTGCCGGAGTGGCTCCGTCACCCACAGGCCTCGGTTAAACCGGCTCGCCTGAGCCGAAACCTCTCTCCGTGTTTAATGTCGTACCTGAACGCCGCTTGCTCTGTCGTTTGTCTACTCTCCCTAAATGCAACTTACTTTAAGCATGCATCAACGACATCCTGCAGTACAAAATTAACCCATTTTCAGCCCAATTTTCCTCTCTCTTTGACGTACATCCAGACTGCACGCCTGTTTACGTGTTTAAGACTAACAACGACAGATAGATTTTGTCTTTCGGGTCACATGACAGAGGCGGCAGTCAGTCGCGCAGTCGCGCGTCGGCTGTCCGGCTCTCGACCGTGTCCGTTTTTTTAAATAGTTTGTGCATCTGGTTGTAGTGTGTGAAAGTGAAAGTTCAAATTGCTTTGCTCTTCTTTTTTTTTTTTTTTCTTGTCTGAATTTTTTTTCACTTTTTTTTTTACACACATAAAACAAATTATGTTTTACTTTTTTTTTCTTCTTTTTTTTTAAATAGCAGTGTTTCAAACTTAAGACAGATGTAAATGCTAAATTAGAAATTCATTTCTTTTTTGATTTTTTTTTCAGATTTGGAACTACTTCATTGAATACTCTATGTGCGTTTTTTTTTTGTTTGTTTGTTTGTTTTTAAAAAAAATTCAATTTAAAAGTTCGTTTTAAACAGTAAAATGATCATGCAAATTTAAATATATATATATATATTTTTTTTTTAAATTGAAAAATTCTTTTTTTTTTAAAAAAAAAAAACAAATCGAATGAATCATCGATGCAGCACATATGATTGTCGGTGAAAATGTTCCACATCTCATTGTTGTTTTTCTTCGAAATTCTGCCAGCGATCTTGATAAACAATTGACTTGAACTGTTTGTTTGTTTTTTCAATACTGCATGGCGAAGAAGTTGCAGTTTAGGGTTTGTCAGATTGTCAGTGTTAGAGTTTTGTTCTTTTTTTCGTAGATGGGCATGTATATGCTCATTGTTTGTATATCCCCATCCCTTCCTTACAGCCAAAAGCTCTAATGCCGCCCGACCGCTTCGTACTGCCTTTACATGGACATGGCAACTGACTTACACAATCACCCCCATCATTATCATCTCCTATGTAGTATGTTCATAGGTCCAGAACCTTCCTCACCTCCCTCCTCCTCCTCTTCCTCCTCCTCCTCCTCCTCCTCCTCCTTCCCTTTAGCTATGGCAAAATATGTACAGTCATCCATCCATTCAGAATTTACAATTATGAAATCAATCCAAGCAAAAAGTTTAATTACTAGAATGTAGATATTTATTGAAAAATGCTATACATATAAATATCTATATATATATATATATATATATATCTCAAATCCAAGGCTCAAATATGTACAGATTTTTGTATTTTATCAAAGAAAAAAAACAAAACAGAATAATGGTGAAGTTTATTTTTCATGTTATGTGGTGTGGATGTATGTGTTGTTGCCTCCCTGTATACTCATGTCTGAAGATTATATTTATCAAGAAATACAGTGGCTAGTAAATTTTTCTTTTCACAAGAGAGAGAAAAAAAGAAAAAAAAAAAAAGAGAAAAAAAAAAAAAACTTGTCCAAGGACATTCTTACACAACTTTCTTTTGTGCATTTTTTCTTCATGCCAAAATCATGCGGGCAATTTGTTGATGTAAGTTAACAAAAATCTGGTATGCTTATTTTTCCTTGAAATATTAATTTTATGTTTATTTGAAAGCCTTTTCATTTTTTTTTTTTTTTTTTTTGTGCAATAAAATATTATTATTGATTTAGATTGTGCTTGTCTGTGAATAGTAATATTGCTAAACTAGTCGCTTTTTAAAAAATATATATATTTTTTATATATATATATTATTTATTTATCTATATTTTGCCTTTTAATTCTGGAACTGCAATTAAACAAGTGGACTTTTTGTTTTGTTTTTGTTTGTTTTAGTTTTTTTTTTTTTTTTTTTTCAAAATGATTTTTCTGGATGAATATTTGAATATTTGCCTTTAAGTTATTTAGCTTTTTAATTCTGAAACTGCATTTAAGCAAACTGGCTTTTATTTTTATTTTACGTTTTATTTATTTATTTATTTGAATTTTATTCTTATACTGCATCTATGGAAACCTGAATGGCAGGGTTCTCTCTCAGTCCAACAACAGCCTAGATAGATAGATAGATGGATAGATAGATAGATAGATAAGGGCTGGACGATATGACCAAAATATCATATATATATATATATATATATATATATATATATATATATATATATATATATATATATATATATATATATATATATATATATATATATATATATATATATATATATATATATTCGAGAACGTTTCTACGGAGCGCTGAATTGAATGATTTGTAATGATCACATCACCCAGCCCTTGACTCTATCTCATTTCTGTTCTCTAGCTCACCTCGATGATATAAACATCAGCTTTCGGACACACGGATGCTTAGCCGTGGGTTTGCGGTTCTAATTGACGACATATTCACGCGGAAGTGCTCATTTGTTTCGCGCGTGCTAGTGGTTTATTCGTCGCAGGCTGTTTTCCACGTGTTTTTCCCACGCATTTGGCAGCGGCTATAAACACCCAGTTTGCGTTTTGAGAGAAGAAACGGAGGCGAATACGTTACGTACGAGGAGCTAATTAATCCCCCGTTACCTCCACAAAGCGGCTTGTTCGCACACCGCACGCCAAAAACGTTTTATGTTAATCAGCTTTCCGCTCAGATCAGATTTTCGTTCGCTGATAAAGTCTTAACGGCAGACGGCTAAGTCTTCGTGGCAGTATTAAGAAAAAAGAAAGCAAGCAAGCAAACCTGTATCTGGAGATATTTAAAGCGCCGTTTCGGTTTCCAGCTGGCTCGGCGTATGCTCCTCAAAGGACTGCTTTTTTGGCAGCAGATTAATTTTTGTAATCAGAAAGATTTCTCGAGCACGCGGAGAGAGAGAGACGTATCCCGGCGAGCATTCCGGGTGCGCACAAATTTAATTTTGCGAGTTCAAGGTGGGTAAAAACGCTTTCCCCAGTATACCACAGATCAACATTTATATGCGATGCAAGCGCGTTGAACACAGTAGCGTGAGTAAGCGAACCGGTTCACCGCAATACACGGAGAAGGAAACGTGTGAAATTACGGGGGGAAAAAATTCCGAATGCTCTGTGAGGCAAAGTAATCCGTCGCGGCGGCTCGTGTGTTCACGAGGACATCAAAAATATTGCCGTTTAAAAAAAAACAAAAAAAAAAAAACAAGCGTACTCGTCGATGCTAAAAATAATAAATGATCCGTTTACGAGAATGTGCTGTGAGGTGGCTGTACGTCAGCCAATGGGAGACAGGATGGGGCGGGGCTTCAGTCATTTACGCCGGTTTTGAGTCAGATAGCAGAGAAACGTCCGTTTAATCGCATTCTGAGTAATTCATACGATCCTGTGCTTGGCCCCCTTGGTATTTAAGTTGTTTCACAGGACACCTCTAATTTCCGTTAAATCGTCCGCATGCCGACGCATTTTGTAAAATAGATTTGTTTATTTATTTATGTATTTTTAAACGTCCTTGTGAATGCAGCCTTGAACGCGGTTTTCACAGCGTTTCCGCGGAACGCGTTTAGACCGGACTCGGCCGTGAGCTCGGAGATCATTCGGGCGTCGCCGTGGTTGCGAGACAGGCCCTGCCATTCCGGTTTCAGTATACGGGTGTCTAAAAGGCACCAGGCCCGGAGGGGCAGCTGGGGAGCCAGACCAACCCTCAGAGAGATTACATCCAAATCCTGCAGGATCTCCTGAACGCTTCCTCAAACACGGAGTCCTCCGCTTTTGTGTGTGGAGGAAGATATTTTGTCCTTTCTGATATTCTGTCTCGGTGGCACGAAATCTCATGGACAAATAAGCAGAAGGAGAATCTGGCGCTTAAACGAAGGGCATAGTTATAATGAACTATAAACACCGTCCCGCATTTATAAGGCATCATCGATCGGAATATTTTAAGGAAACGCGTTGCACTTTGAAGCCGTCCTTATTACGCGTTACGACTTGTTAACACGATGCGTTATGATTCCTTGTTTACGGCTAAACACGAGATATTCGGTATCGTACACTGGGACCGAGCTACTTATTTGGCATTGGCGATTATAATGTGTTATGAACACGGTTTATAACGCATGCTGTCAACAATTTATTAATTTACTACGAAACGTTGCTGTGAACTGTAATGCCTTTTCGCGTATAATTCCGACAAACGCTACGGCCGCGTCCGTAGGTCGCCGTGCGTACGGCCTTCGACGAAAGTCTTGGCGATTTATGGTTCAGTTGTCCAGCAGATGCTCTGTACGATTCATTTTAGGCCTGGCGGTACCTGGCTCTCTCATGAAGACCTCTCCGGGCCCAGAGCTTTGTTTCTTCCGTCGTTTATTTGATTTGATTTCCTTTGTTTTTGTGTTTGGAATTTAGCTTTTTACGTTCCGTTTCGCTTCGTTCTTGCGTTTTCTGGTATTTGCGTTTGTTTGGTTTTCCTTATTGTCGGTGTGTTGCGGATTCTTCGAAATGCCTGCTGATACAACCTGTTGTTTCTTCTCCATCCTAGGAGGTGAATTAGATCCCTTAGTACTCCCTCCTGTAGCTACACGTGCACCCTTCATCCCTCCCCCCCCAACCCTCCGCCCCCCCCTCACCATTATTGAGACCACCAAAGAGTCCCTGTCCATGGCCACTGAGGCGGGCCTGCCCTGCTTGTCGGACCAAGGCAGCGATGATTGTGATGATGGTGATGATGATGATGATGATGATGATGGTGATGATGATGATGATGATGATGGCTTGGTGATATCTGGGTATGGCTCTGGGGAAGCATATGACTCTAACCTGCCCACTACTGATGATGAAGATGTTTACACCACCTTCTCCTTGGTCACAGATAAGACCTTATCCACGTCGGCCTTTGAAGGTGGCTACAAAGCTCACGCGCCTAAGTGGGAAGCCAAGGACTTTAGACCTAACAAAGCCTCCGAGCACGGTAGGACTACTACTACCGCGTCTTTTTCCCCCAATCTGAGCCGCTCCACCACCACCACCACCACCACCTCTGCTGCCGCAGCGCCGCCCAAATGGCCTGCGGGCAAAATGAATAACCGAGAGCTTAAACCCCAACCCGACATAGTCTTGCGTCCATTGCCCACTTCCTATGACGTAGACCGCAAAAAGCCGAAGAGCCCGTTAATAACCTCCCCCATGTTCCGTAATGTACCCACAGCGATCCCCACGGAGCCGGGCGTCAGGCGCGTTCCCGGGGCCTCCGAGGTCGTCCGGGAATCTAGCAGCACCACTGGAATGGTCGTCGGGATAGTTGCTGCTGCCGCTTTGTGCATCCTCATCCTCCTGTACGCCATGTATAAGTACAGAAACAGGGACGAGGGGTCGTACCAAGTGGACGAGAGCCGCAATTACATAACCAACTCGGCGCAGAGCAACGGCGCGGTCATGAAGGACAAGCAGCACGGCTCGAAAGGCAGCAACAAGAAACAGAAAAACAAGGACAAGGAATATTACGTGTGAGACTGCGCGACGGCGAAACGGGTGACGCTGAGGCGTATCGGACGTGCTGACGGAGAGAGAGAGAACAGATTTTCCATTTTGGCACTGTGCTGAAGCACTGAGCTCTCACACCAACTGTAATATAAAGCACACTATTGTGTAAGCATACCGCGATGGTAAATAGCGACATTAGTGACCTTTATTCTTCGATCCGGTCGCCGGTGTTATCAGTGTAGAATACTTCACACCTACATCATTATCCTAGAGAGAGAAAAAAAAAACAAAACAAAAAACAAACGTGACTTTTAAAAAGGTATGTGATCCTTGGCATTTTTTTTTTTTTTTTTTTTTAAATCCTGTAAAGAGAAAAAAAAAAAAAAAAAAAAATGTGAGGAAGGAAGATTGAGAGAGAGCGCGAGGAGACAATTCTGGCCATCGCAGGCATGTGAGCGACACATGGTGTTACAAGAGATGGACAATATATATATATATATATATATATATATATATATATATATATATATATATATATATATATATATAGTGTGAATGAGAAAGAAGGACTCTTGCCAAAAAATATATATATAATTACATATGAAAGATTTGTATTGTTTATACATTATATGTGGTGTCAATTTTTTTTTTTAATTTTTTTTTTTTTTTTTTTTTTTTTTTTTGCTTTGTGCAAAAAAAAAAAAAAAAAAAAGAAAAGAAAATCTATGTAGTAAATGAAATCAGACGAGCGAGGACAGCTCACTGACGCTCTCGCAGCACTGTTACTCAAAACTCGACCAAATGATTCGGATTTTACAACCGACTGTGACGTTTGAGGGGAAAAAAAAAAAAAAAAAAAAAGAATAATAATAATAATTTGTGAATTTGAGCGAAGTGGTGCATTTTATCTTTGTCTCAGTAAAGCGACTGATTGTAATGCATGCCATCTCTACGCTACGATGTATGACGTTCAGCTGAGGTTGAACAGATCTGCCAGGCCAGTCAATCCATCAGACGCATCTTTACCTATTCTATTTATTTTTTTGGTCCCCGTCCCCTCTCGACGTGACGACGCCGACGACGCCGACCCACGTCACGTTTCCTCCGCAGCCGGTGCCCGGCTTTGATCTTTTTTGCGATCATGATGTATGTTGGTCCACTTCCTCTTGTTCTCTTTTTTATGAAAAGCTGTCTGGTGCACACTGGCACTCCTCTACTATAACGCTGTTACGGATGTCTATACGGAAAAATAAATCTAACGTGAAAAGTGTGAATTCTATCTGTTGTCACAGTCGACTGTGTCAAACAACAACAAACAAACAAACAAAAAAAAAACCACGAATAAAAAAAAAAAAAGAAGTTTGTTTACATATTTTGTTACATTTACGATGATATGATGATAGCGGTTGTACTTTTTAGGTAGATGATGTACATATTGAACTTGAGTTGTATTTTTTTTAGTAATTCTATTGTACAGAGAGATCATCACGATCGTCTTATTCCGTGTGCTTCGTGAAGAAAAAAAGAAAAAAAAAATCGACGTCGACGTGAAGAGAGACTCTTGAGGTCACGAAAAAACAAACACACACGCGTATATATATATCTATACACACAACACACACACACACAAGTATTTTGTAATGGAAAATCAGAGAATATTGTTAGATTAGAGGTCTAATCTTTCTGGCAGATGTTTCTAAGTCGCATGGATATTTGATTACTTGAAGCTGTCAATCAAATACAAGACACACTTCTTTACCTGTACTGAGGTTTCCTTGTTATCAGTTGTTTTTATTTATTTATTTATTTATTTATTTAAAAAAAAAAGAAGAAGAAGAAGAATCAACAGAATATGTAACAATAAAAACAGTCATATGGATGCAGACAAGCAGCTCACACCTTTCACATAAAGTGTGATTCTTATCGTCTCTGGGTATTGCAGTGTGAATATGTGCGAACGTGACCTTCGGTTTTCTTTTTCATCGCACCACAGCTGATTTGTGTGTCTAGGTTCCTCGTGCGCGTCCTCTCCGGACACTTCCCGGAGGCGTTGCTGGACCGAAAGGGGCGGAGCCTTTGCTTAAAACCGGTCATCATATTGCAATTTTGCTCACTTTATCACACAGAAATTCTTCACTTATGACCAAAAAAAATAAACTCTATACTTACGTGTTTTTTTTTTTTTTTAAAGTTGTTTTTTTTAAAAAGTATTTTCTATGTGGGTCGTATTCGTAATGAACTATAAACACGTTCGTATCGCGTCACGATGCATCCGCGCGCGATTGTTTAATTATTTATTCTTTACCGTGTTTAGGAACGTTTTATTCAGGTTTAAGTCGCTAGTCGTGAAGATTTTACCGGAGTCCTGACGTTTACCGTCCCAGTAAGCAGACGTCATTTTTAAACAGTTAATAAAGTTATACTTTTATTTCACACTTACAGCAAGGAGAAATTCAAAAAATAAATCGGTAAAGTTGCACGCCACCCTACGAGTAAAGTAAAGTATTTTACAGGGTCGCTAACTTCTTACCTTTGAAGAGAAAGAAAGAAAGACAGACGTCATTGAAGGCGAATGAAGAATTTAAAAAAAAAAAAAAAAAATTTTTTTTTTTTTTTTTTTTAAGTATGTTTAAGTTTCATATTATTGCGTCTGGTACGTGCACGACCGTTATTATTGTTTTCTTCTTAGGATAATCGATTATTTTTTTTCACTGACGTTATGTACGTTACTTCTAGGTTTTCGTTCCGTCGCGGATATCGAAATTCGCCGAAGGACGATGTCGATCTCGACGTCGTTCCGCCGCACGTTTCAGACTTGATCTAAAACCCCTTCTGACGATCTGAAGATTCTTTCGCCACAACGTTCACGTTGTTCATCTGGAAGAGGCAGACCACACACACGCACACACACACCTACCTCTCTCTCTCGTCTGCAGGATAAGCATAGTGTGAAATGTACATTTTGAAAACGAGCACCTTATTACACGGGTGGCTGACTTATTGAACCGCATCGACCGAACCCGGGCCGTTCTGCAGGCGAGGGGAAAGTTAATTAAAATTCAGCAAAGGCTTAAAATTCAATAATCCCTGCACAACTTTCAGATGAGCTTCGGTGATTAGGAGGATTCATTACAGAGCACCTTCTCTTTGCTCAGACTAAAGGCTTCGCCTTACTTCACGCGACGCTCGGACGGCTCACGCGGACAAAACGAACGCCGTGTGGAGGTTTCGCTCGCTGCGTGTCGTACACGTGTCAGCCGGGTCGATACAAACGAGGCCTAGCCAAGGATATATACATTTCATGCGTAGCATAGCTTTCACTAGCGTGCTAAACTCGCCATGCTCAACCATTAAGTTTATTGAATGCGTTTATTAGGTGCGTATTTTTATTTATCGGGAAACAAAAAATTCTCGTTTTTAAATATGGAAGAAAATAACCCGTTCTTCTTCTTCCTTTCTTATGCTCTTCCAACAAAGCGCCCGAGTTTATCCGAGCGGCAGCTCGCGAATCTTTTTCCTGTAGTCGTCGAAATCGTCATGACACTTTAACAGCGCCACCTGGAGCACGCGCACGCCGTACTCGGGATCGATGGAAAAACTTCGACTCGAGACGTACGCAAACTCGAGATAAAGCTGGTTTCGTTTGCGGAGAACCCTCACGGACGATATCTGGAGCATCTGGGGTCTTACTCGGAGTCGGGTTAAGCGTGCGTGGTGAGAATTTAATACCGTGAATGACTGATTTCCCTAGAAGCGCGAACCGGACGTTACGAGCGAGTTCTGCCTGCAGGGTGGAGTTTGAGTACAACAGATGTGTGCGATTCTGACCTTGAACTTAAGCGCTCGAGTGAGGAGCGGTCGAGCGCCACTGTCTGACCACGATATGTCATGCTGGAAGTCATGTTTGGGCAGTAAAGACTACGGAATGCCATTTGAGGAGGATTTTTCCTAATCTGCGAACATCTGGCAACCTCACAGGCTTCACCTACATGCAGGTCATTCGCATAATCCAAACAGCGAGGTCAGAAAGCCAAGCAGGCGCGTAACCCGACTCTGAATACATGCAACTTTCCCCTGGTTAATATTAATGTAACTTTTGGTCTGAAATCCAGCCGTCAGTATCGCGCAGACCACGCGTCGTATATCCGCGTTTAATCGCGCTCCTTTCACAGTGTACAGGTTTGGAGTAATGGTTTAACCTTAATATATGTATTTTATTTCTCTTCCTAAAGCGAAAGTTCGAGACTGCCTGGAATTTGGCGGGTGTGTTTGCTCTAATTAATTACACCGCGACGTAGACGCCGAAGTCGGTGTTCGTTTTGATAAATTAGAGACGCTGAAGCATCGGTTAAAATGACGGATACGGAGTGCACCGCGTTTCCACATTCCCACAGTCCATCAGCGAAAAAGGCACACGGTGTTAAACCGCACACGTCCTCGAGTCGAGACGAGACGAGCGCAGATGTCCAGGAGTTTCTAACGCTTGTATCGCGTATGCGCTACATAAGGAGTCTCCGGTTCTCTGTGACCCGTCGTTGATTATTTTCCTACAGCAGCACACCTGGAGACTCCAGACCCAATCCTACAGCTCCGTGTATATGAGGTTTGTCTCGTTGTTTACCGCCGTCTTTAATCCGAACTCCACCCCTTTAAAAGTCCCGGACTCATTAGGAACGGGAGATTGATTCCGTGCCGTCTTTTTTCCCCACACGCCTTGTTGTTTCAAGTCGAATCATTTATTTATCCGGGGCGTTGTTAAGTTTAGTGTATTCCCAGCTCGGCGTGTTCTCCTCAGCCGTACGCTGACCTTTGGGTTCCGTGTAAATTAGAGCTCGAACTCTAATGCATCACCGGTCGGGAAACCGAAGGATTCGCCGGCGTGACCTTTTCCGCAATTCTGTCCTCCTCGTCTCTTGTTCCCACACGGAGAACCGGGGCGCGGAATAAATGCGAGAAGAACATCTAAAAACTAATCATCGTTAATTATGACCGTAGAACAAACGTACAAAGTGTGAGGCCGCGAGGTCAGAGTCGCCGTCCCCGCTTCGTCTCAGCTGGAAGCCTCGGGACCGCGACCCCGCGTCTGTGTTATTACCGGTGTGTTGTTTTGCCGCGGTAACGAAGAGCCGAGCGCATGCTGCACGGCAGGACCGCGAACCGTGGTGCATCAGAGAGAAATTTCCACAGGGACAATGTGATTATTATTTTTATTTTTATTTTTCTAGTGGTCGTCATCTTAAAAAAAACTAAACAAAAAAAAACAAACTGAGGTTGAACGCCGAGGTTCTGATTCACTAAACGTAAAACATGATCAGACTTAAACATGAGCGATGGTGTATTTCACATAAGGGAAGAAAAGTCACAATTCTGGCGGCCATTTTGTGTCGTTTCTACTTAAACGTGCTCCTTTCGGAGGGTTTTCTGAATAAAGTGTTTACCTGCAACAAATTAACGATACCGGCCGATACACGCGCCAACGTCTGGGCAGTACTGGCACTTTTTTTTTTTCTTCCCCACATCAAGTATTGAAGTCCTAGAACTAGACGAAGAGAACCCAATTAAACAAATGAGACAAAAATAATTATACTTGGTCGTTTATTTATTTATTTATTGAGGAAAAGGATCCAATATTACATATCTGTGAGTTGTAAAAGTATGTGCACCTCTGCTTTCAGTATGTGGTGTGACCCCCTTGTGCAGCAATAACTGCAGATAAACGCAGCCAATGTGAGAGAGGCCTTTAGTTGTTTAGAAGTTACCCTGGGTTCCTTTGTGGCCTCGTGGACTATCACACGTCTCGCTCTGGGAGAGATCTTTCTTGGTCTCCGCTCCTGATGAGGGCAACGATGGTCTTAAATTTATTCCACTGGTACACAATCGGTCTGACTGTGGATCGGTGGAGTCCAAACTCTTCAGAGATGGTTGTGCGACCTTTTCCAGCCTGATGAGCTTCAACAACTCTTTTTCTGAGGTCCTCTTTTGTTCCTGCCATGATACACTTCCACGAACACGTGTTGTGAAGATCAGACTCTGATAGATGCCCGTTCTTTAAATAAAACAGGACGCTCACTCCCACCCGATTGCCATCCCATTGACTGAAAACACCCCACTCTAATTTCTCCTTCAAATGAATCTGCAAATCCTAGACGTTCAGTAAATAAATCACCAAGTATAATATGTTTGTCTCGTTTGTTTAATTGAAGAAAAATAATGTTTCAGGTCATATTTCTGCAGATACAGAGAAAATTCTAAAGGGTTCACAAACTTTCAAGCACCACTGTATTTAGATAAAGAGCTGTTACAGATTTTTTTTTTTAATGGTTTATTTATTTAATACACTTTAATTATTTACCTTACTTTCGTTATGTTAATTTTTATTTTGTTTTTTTTTCCTGTCACTGATATTATTTGTATTTTTATTATTTCTGTGTTCTTTGTGTATATTTTATTTTTGAGTACTTTAGCGTTACTTAATTTGTTTGTTTTTAGTTGGTTTTTTTTTAGGTGCATTTTAAATATGTATGATATGTGCTATATAAATAATGTTGTTGTTATTATTATTATTATTATTATTATTATTATTATTATCTTTAACCTTTTTTTTTTTAAGACTGAAATATGTTTGTCTACATGAGACAAAGAATTGAATATAATATACTGAAACCAGTTTTGAGCACACAGTGCCCTCTAGGGTGTGTGTGTGTGTGTGTGTGTGAGTGAGAGTGAGATTGAGGGCAGCAGGAATGCTGCTGATGGTGCCCAGTGGCGGAGGAGTGGAGGAGGAGCAGCATGACTGGAGCTTTGCTTCTTTCCCCCGTGTTGCTTTGTCTCAGCACAATGCCGTGGTTCTCCCAAACACTCCCCTGCACCGAGGAAGTGGAACAACACTTCAGTCACCCGATATTATTTCTGTAAACACAGGCTCCCTTTTCATCGCTGGATGTTACAGCAGCATTACCGAGCTTGTGTTGTTTTTCCGAGAGGGACCGAGCCACAGGCCCTGAGGTCATCGCTATGCAAAACGCAATCAAATCGGTCCGTGTGTGAGCGTCACGCTCGGGTCTTCTTCACGTCGCTAGCAATAAAACGCTGTTTCATGCTGATATTTAAGTGGACCGGCAGATTTATTGGGTGACTACGGATTACCGGAACTAGTCCAATGTACCCGTCCGACTAACATGCAAATTTGTTCGGTTATTATTAGATCTTTACTCGAATTAATCCCGATAGCATCTCTCTGTCCGCGCTAACACGTGACGCGTAACCATCCCAGACGTCAAACAGACGCGTCTCTTGGCTCGTTCGATCACATTTTATTGCTATGGCCAGAAGCCGGATTAACCAATCAGGATTGTGATTTTCTTTCCTCCGTTTCTGTTTGATAGCTGCTAGCCACACTGCTACACTCTGGGTACTCCGTGATATCCGAGGTGACACCTGAAGAAGTAGTGGCGGTTTACTGAAGGAGGAGAAAAAGAAGGATGGATCTGACAGGAAATATGCCATTTCCTGTATTACTATCGTTGCCTTAATTGACAAAAAATAAATAAATAAAGGGTTAGTGCCATCACCACTCCAATTTAATTGTGCAGATCATGTGGTAATTTTATTTAGTATTTCCTTATACAATCCAGAAATGAATTCCCGGCTATGCCACCGGTAAACGCACCCCAGGCACTAATAAGTGTTAGTAGGGGGAAAAAAAATAAATAAAAATCTTGCTTGTTAAGTACTCCAAAGTAATAGCTCCCTGGGGTATTATAACAACCTCGGGGTGTTGGTAAAACCCGTGGTACTTGTTATAAGGACCCAGAGTGTTATTCACATCACTGGATGGTAGTAAGGTTCTGTGGTGTTTTATTAATATATCAGCAAGTTCCTGGAAAAACCCCGAGTTTGTTAGCGAACATTCCATTGCATTTATTCATTTAGCGGACGCTTTTATCCAAAGCGACTTACAAATGATCTTTCAATGCAAGTCGTGCTGCAATGCAAGATTTATAATCGAGTTCTAGTGAAGGAAAGTGCGCAGAGGTGTAAGAGCCAGAGATTTCTGTTATTTATTTATTTATTTTAAGAAATAATGTGGGGGTTAACATCTTAGGGGTTAGTTAGGTGTTCACGGAAGAGCTGGGTCTTTAGCTGTTTTTTTGGAAGTTAGTGACGGATTGTACGGTCCGGATTGAGGTCGGAAGTTCATTCCACCACTGAGGAACGGTTAGTTTGAATGTTCTGGAAAGGGACCTTGAGACACGCTGAGTAGGCACTTCTAAGCGTCGGTCGTTAACCGATCGCAGATCGCGTGAGGGAACGTAAGCCTTCAGGAGAGTGTTGAGGTAGGGGGCGCTGTTCCAGACAAGGTCTTGTACGTGATCATCAAGGCCTTGAATTTGATACGGGCGGATACAGGAAGCCAGTGGAGGGAGATGAAGAGGGTGGGTCCTTTCGGGCTGGTTGAAGACGAGGCGTGCTGCTGCATTCTGAATCATCTGAAGGGGTTTGATGGAGCTGGCTGGGAGACCCGAGAGTAGTGCGTTGCAGTAGTCCAGTTTTGATATGACGAGAGCCTGGACTAGTATCCGCGTAGCCTGTTCGGTGAGATCCGGTCTGATTTTCTTGATGTCGTACGGAATGAACCTACAGGATCGTGGAGTTGTTGAAATGTGGTCTGTAAAGGTCAAGCCGTCATGAACAAACAGCATCCTGAAGACCAAGCTGCCATCACAACAAGTCCGGGAGAAAATTCTGGAAGAGAGTCAGTTATCAGTTTTAAAAAAAAAACCCCACTAACTTGCCTACAGGAAAAACAAAAAGTCCACCAGAACTGGGTAAAGAGGGGATCAGTCAAGAAAAGCAACAATGGTAATTCTTAACATGATGCCACCACCAGCATGTTTCACTGCGGGGATGGGGTTTTCGGCATGATGAGCACTGTTTTATTCACAATCAAACCCTAAGGTTCTAATAACATCATGGGTTCTATCAGTATTAATATCACAGAGGATATTAATGCTTATTAAACCCCCATCCTCACAGTGAAACATGGTGGTGGTAGCGTCGTGTTAAGAGTTACCATTGTTCCCTCGGTTGCTTTTATTGGCTGATCCTCTCTTTACTTGGTTCTGACTTTTGGTGGACTTTTTGTTTTTCCTGTAAGCAAAAGTTTTTTTTTTTTTTTTTTTTTTTTTAAACAGCTCATTGATTTCCAGAACTTTGTTCTGGATTTGTTGTGATAGCTGCTCGGTCTTTAAGACGCTGTTTGCTCAGGTAACAAACTCTAGGTTCTTCCAGGAACAGGTGTATTTATATTAAGAAAACGTGACACTTTAATTGCACTCAGGTCAACTCGGTCAATGAATTAGGTCACTATATGTTTGTACCAATTTATTGGTTTTACAGAAATCGGGCTGAATAGTTACACAGTCACGGCTGTAAATGTTGTTATAGACTGTACTGCTTTTCCAGACTAATTTTTGTGGATTCATGACGTGATCCCAATTAAAGACCGTTTCAGTTCCCGGTTGTAACACTACGAAATGTGGACAAGTTCAACGGGGAGAATCGTTACGCAACCCACTGTATTTCCCTTGCGTCTTGCGTTCTGTATGTACAGGTTTGAGCACGGAATTTCTTCTCGGAAAGAAGGTTTTTGAAGTTGGAACTGGGTTAAAAATGATCAGATAAAGGTTTGATCCTAAGTGACATGTCAAAGAAGGTAAGTCAAACATAATACAATAAACAATCTTTCCCTAAACTCCCGAATTCCTAAATCGTTAACGCCTGGTATACTGAGGGCCTCGTTTCTCCAGAAGAGCGGACCACGCCCATGTTCACATGCAAGTGTTTTTAAATATGCTCCTCGAGAGGTTCGTGACACGCGGGAAGCCACGGTAGCTGGAGCAGCAGAGTGGACCCACAGGCTCTAAATAACATGGAAATTCCTCGCTTGTTCTGTTAATCCAACACAATATTCCTACGATATTCTGTTCATAATCGTGTCATTTCAGACTGAAGGCGTTTAGCGTGCACGTTGCGATTTTGGTGCGCATGTTTGGGCATGGGCTTTCTCCTCAGGCAGATGGTTTTTGAAGTCAGAATTAAGCTCTGATGTCAACGACGGTATGCCCAATGAAGAGCGTTCACTACTCTGTGCTCTCTTAAGCATTGAACTGAGGTTTGTTTATGGAGTACCAGGGCAGCACCTTTTAAGCAAAGAACGATTATTCTTAATCTACTTCATACGTCATCATCGCATTCAATAAGACGAACGACTAGCATGGACAGGAATCTAGAACATCCTAGAACATAGGAATGCCAATGGCGCAGAGACAGTTTATTGTAAAGATGTGCTTTGGAATAAATGAAGAAATGTTATTTGTCCTCAGAGAACTTTAGACCATACAGAACTGACCGTTCATTCAGAGGCCCATGAATCATTTATTCATCTTCAGTAACCATTTCATCCTTGTCTGGGACATGGTGGATCCGATTCCTGAGACTGGAATACACCGGGATACACCGGGTCACCAGTCGAGAAATGCACCAGAACACCATATAATGTGTTTACGATAAACACTGTGTTTTATTTTTTTTTATCAGCGACCCTGATTAGTGCTTAATGAAGATGAATAAAATAAACGACGGTTGTAACCGATTCCTCGAAAGGTTCCTCGGCTTGCTTCCTAAGGATCTCAACGGGAAAACCCTCTCATGTGGGGTTCTACATAATACCTTTAAAAAGTTCTCTAAAGGGACAGACCAATAATAATAAAAATAAATAAATAAATAATAAAAAAAAGCTTTTAGAAAGGCTTTAATTTTCGCTAATGCTGTTGCCATGGCAACAATTGCATTATACAATTTAACAGAATACTCAAAATATATACGCCGATTTAAATGACAGATAGCGTTTCGGGGTTTTTTTCTTCTTCTTTCAATTAATCAAACCCTTCGAGGAAGGGCCGTGTAATTGCAGAAAAGGAAGTGCAAACAGCACTTCCTGGTCATGTGACGTGGCATTTAAAAAAAAAAAAAAAAATTCATTATGTGAAAGTTAAAGCCCCCTTTTTTCAGGTACATAGGAAAATATTAATTTTGTAGAGATAAATGAATTGTTACCATGTAGCAAAACCATACATTAAAGGGTTACGGCTTCCTCCTTGAGAGAGGTAGGGTCCCTTATTCAGAAAACTTGAATAAGGCGTTCAAAAGTTCAAAGTTCAACGTAGGAACTTTGAAAGTTCACCTTCAGAAGGACAAATCAAAGAAGACTTGAGGGTGCTAGATGGATGCTTACGAGGTAAGTGTTTTGTCCCCCCCCCCCCCCTTGAATGTCAACTATTAAAAAAATGATGTGAGAATGCATCATACACACGCAAGTTAATGTATTTATAGTTCTAGTGTATTTATGGTTCTCTTTGGTGTTATCGTACAGCCCTGAGATACCGTTGTAGAAGGATCCGTGGTTTCAGAAGCAGTTTTTGGTGACTGCATGAACAGGAAGTTGCATCAGTAGTCTGTACGGAGTCTCTGTGTCCGGGAAGACGATGCTCCAGAGAGAAGACGGGTTCTGATTGCAGGAACACGGACTGCACTTCTCCAGCACGCTATTCACTGCGGTCTGTGAAGCCGAGACGTTTTCCTGAATACTGATGTTCCACTTTTCATCCAGAGCCAAAATTAGCTCATGGGACGGACTATGTGAGCGACGGATCGCTATACGGGTAAGTGTGAGGTGTAGAGAGGGAAATAATGATGGATGTCCAAAAAAGAAATCTAACGCACACAGTAAGTTTCACGCAGAGAGATCATTCAGGTTTGTATATGATTGAGGAAGGTGTGTTGGTCACTCTAGTAATCCTGAATCCTGGATTGTGATTGGTCAGAAGGGTCGGTGTTGATTCATTTTTCTACGACTGCAGCTCCGACAGTAGAGCAGATGCAAATCACAGGTTTATATCAATGCGCTTATTAATAATCTCTTTTTTTTTATATATAAGAAGATATAATGTGGCGAAGTTTTCGATGAACAGACGTTTTTGTAGCCCGTCCGCCTCATGGTTTGACATGCCGTGCATTCCGAGATGCTTTTCTGCTCACCACGCTTGCAAAGGGTTGTTATTTGACTTCCTGTAACCTTCGTCTCGATCCACCCTGGCCGTTCTCCTCCGATCTTTCTCATCAACAAGGCGCTTCTGCCAGCAGAGCTCCCGCTCACCGGATGTTTTTTTGTTTTCCGCACCATTCTACCAAACCCCCGAATGATCAGCATTTTCCAGTCCAGTCAAACTTAACGTGTTTATCAGTATTCATTCAGTTCTGATGTTTGACGTGAACATTATCTGAAGCACTTGACCAGTATCGGTTTGATTTTGTACAGTTGCGCTCCTGCCACGTGATTGGCCGATTGGCTAAATTGCATGAAAGCGATGCAGGTGTTCCTGTATAAATAGTCACGGCAGGTTTAAAGGGTTAAAAAGAACGTTCTCTTTCTCCTCTTTCCTCACGTTCATCAGTGTCCGGGGCTTAATATGAAGAAAAGAAAAATACACCAACTGGAAATACTGCTGGAGACAAACACAAGTGCCTTTCATTTAGATTTTCTTCTCTCTCTCTCTCTCTCTCTCTCTCTCTTTTTTTTTTTTTTTAAATTTTATTTATATCTTTCCGTTCTGTGGTGACTTCCTCAAAGATTTCCATGACAGAAAAGGGGTGGAGTAGGAATGATTATAATGTTCAGCATCTCCCAGGGAGACTCCGAGTTGATTCATAAGCGATAGTGATAGCAGGCATGATTTAGTTTCACTAAGATGTCGGCCATCCAAATCAAATAACGTGTTGTGTACATTAGGACAAAAAATGTCCCCCATTTAAACATTGCATCAACATTTTGTTTTAATTTATAGAGACTGTTTTGGCAATCTCCAGCCATTTATGTCTCTGCTGTAGAGAAATAAATTGGAGTCGGTTTTCCCCCTCCTCACTCCAGGGGGGTCAGAAGAAAATAAGGAATCTGTCCAGTGTGGGTTTATGTTCCTAAAATATATAGCGTGAGAATCTTTCCTGGACTGCTGCTGTTATTTTGAGCCCGTGCCCTACCACCTCCGTCCGTGATGTTGGCAGCGTCGCTGCTCACTACGTTCTAACACCGTGAATGTAAACCTCTGCGATTCCAGCGTACCGGTTCCGCTCGGATAAACAACGCACGGCCACGACTAGGGTTTCTGTTTCGCGGCGTTTCTGCGGGACACGTTCTTCCTAAAGTCTTCGCTCTGCAGGTTATTTGGCAGCCTCCGAGGTGGAAAAGTTCAGCCAGGAGGCTTGGCGTCACACTGTTTCAGATGGTGCTGCACATGTTCAGACCCATCACCGAGAGCATGCCTGCAGACATCGTTTTAATGGAAAATAAAATAAAAAAACACGCCCACACTAACGCACGTCCCAGTGGGTTCCACCCATCGGATGTTATGTCGTAGTAATTTCTCATGTTGGCGCTCTCCTGATTTTCCGTTGATTACGATCACGCAAAGGATGGCATAATCTGGGATTCCCCCCCCCCCCCCCCCCCTCCCCTCCTCTGCTCATCCGTCACCGATCCAACTCCGACTTCTCCTTAAAGCTCTCCCTGATCTAATTAGGAAGAAAGACGAAAACTCGGAGAATCGGGAGCAAACGTTTGAGCTTTATTGTTGTATACTTGCAAGGAAGCAGCCGGGTGCACAGCGTGCATCGGGGAGAGAAAAATAAATGCAATGTTAGTAAATACGCAAAGCTGATTTGGGTGTATCTACAGGAACGCTCATTTCAGGTCCGGACAAAGAGGTGTGATGTTCCATCCAACCACAGACAGGAACGCGGGATCCTTTCGTCAGTGGTCTTCATTCACACACCGGTTTGTCTTTGACACAAATGAGCGTGTGTAGGTGTGTGTATGTGTGCGTGCATGTCTGGACATAAATAATCACCGTCAAAATGCAATGTTTAAGCAAAACCGTGAGGAAAAACCTGCTTTGAATCAAATATAGAATCAGTTTTCTCTTCTTTTTCCTTTTGCGGAATATAACATATACGTATATGTAACATTCTCTATGACGGAGGCCGTAAATACATTCACGACATGATATATTTCCAAGTAATTATACGTTGTTGTTATTATTATTATCTATGAGACGCATTACGGTTTGTAGCAACCTTCGCTATGCTGTACGCTTTATTTTATCTATTAAAAATGTATTCGGTTATAGATTTTACTTTGTACTAGTATTGGCAAATACTATACTTATAAATCGTTACTGAGTGTAAAATGTTGACGGATGTATTTGGACTCGAGCTTTATAATAAGTTGTAATCGTGAGCTCGAAAGTAAAATGAGATCGATTTATTTCTTTTTTTTGTTATTGTTATAATCCTTAGAGTAATAAAGATCGAATAACCAAGCCCACAGCTGACCACGACCGTTTCTTCGCGTTCCAAGCTCTGCTTATAACGCATCGTAGTCATTGCTGTAAAGTGTAATACAGCTTCCTGAACAATTACAACACATATAAAGTCTTATGAACGTGTTTATAGGTCATTATACGTGTATTTATGGCCTTCATAGAAACTGCATTTCCAGAAATATCTTTCAAAACTCTTACACATACAAACCCCGTTTCCAAAAAAAGGTTGGGACGCTGTGCGAAATCCGATGGGGGGGAGGGGGTAGGTTTTCATTTGATGGCCGCAACACGTCTCAAAAAAAAGTCGGGGCGGGGGCAACACAAGGCTGGAAAAGTAAGTGTTATTGAAAAGAAACAGCTGGAGGTTAATTGGGAACAGGTCAGTATGATGATTGGGTATAGAAAGAGTATGTTAGAGAGGCGGAGTCTTTCAGAAGTAAAGATGGGAGAGAGGTTCACCGATCTGCGAAAAACCAATTTCAGAATAATGTTCCTCCGTGTTAAAAGACTATGAATATCTCATCATCTACAGTACATAATATCGTCAAAAGATTAAGAGAATCTGGAGAAATCTCCGTGATCTTCGGACCCTCGGGCGGCACTGCATTTAAAAACGGGCGTGATTCTGTAATGGACATCACTGCGTGGGTTCAGAAACACCTCCAGAACTCATCGTCTGTGAACACGGTCAACCACAAACGCTGGTTAAAGTTATATCATGCAAAGAAGAAGCCATATGTGAACACGATCCAGAAACGCCGCCGTCTTCTCTCGGCCAAAGCTCCTTTAAAATGGACTGAGGCAAAGTGGAAAACTGTTCTGTGGTCAGACGAATCGAAATTTTTAATTCTTTTAATTGGAAACCATGGACGCCGTGTCCTCTAAACTAAAGAGGACTAAAGAGGAGACGGACCGTCCGGATTTATCATCCGCGCCCTGTAGAAAAGCCTGCGTCTCTGATGGTTTGAGGGTGCATTAGTGCTTATGGAATGGGCAGCATGCACATCTGGAAAGGCACCATCAATGCTGAAAGGTACATACGGGTTTTAGAGCAACATACTGTATTGCTTCCATCCAGATTCCATCCCCTCTTTACTTCTGAGAGACTCCGCCTCTCTAAGATACTCTCTTTATACACAATCATCTTACTGACCTGCTGCCAAGTAGCCTAATTATTTGTTCTTCCAGCTGTTTCTTTTTATTAACATTTACTTTTCCAGCCTTTTGTTGCCCCGTCCCAACTTTTTTGAGACGTGTTGCGGCCATCAAATTCAAAACGACCTTAGTATTTTTCTTAAAATGGTATATTTCCTCAGTTTAAACATTTGATATGTTTTCTATAACCTATGGGTTTATGAGATTTGCATTTTACACAGCGTCCCAACTTTTTTGGAATTGGGTTCAGTGTATATATATATATATATATATATATATATATATAGAAAGATTCTTCAAAGGTTATGTGAACATTTGCAAGAGAACCTTTTCTAAAACGCCTATGATGAAGGGTTCTATGTAGAACATTATGGACAAACGGACAAACTAATTAGCATATTTGGGTTTTAGCCAGGTTCAGACTGGTTTTTTCCACTGGGGCAGATGTGCTAAAGCGTTAATCGGGCATGCGAAAGCTGATAATACGGCTACAATGGCAAGTAATATGAGTGATTGTCAACTTCAAACATGGAGGGAAAAAACCGCCGGAGGTAAACATGTCACATATTTAAAACAACAAACATAAACATCGATAAAAATAAATTATATTTCTTCTATATGTGAGCTTGTGCTTTCTTCTGGGATCGGCAATTTGGTTCTGCAAAGTGATGCGTGTTATTTAGCGTGAAAGAATCACACGCCGTAATACTACTATTAATGCGAATGACTTGGATATCGATAGTGTTTATAGGTGTTTATAGTGCATACACAGGTTTGTTGTCAGAGACATCCTATCAAAGTATAAAAGTCGAAGTGCAATGCTTGGTTTAGTCTCTGTAGTCGTTGTTTATAAAAAAAAAAAAAAAAAAAAAAAAAAGGAAGGTAGGGATGTTTGGATTCCACCCACGATCATCGATGATCTTCAGAGAATCCGGACGACTTCCAGAGAGTTCACGTCGCCGTTGGAGGCAATAGAGGTGTAAAAGTGTCGTCATCTTTTTTTTTTTCTTTTTTTTTTCTTGTCCTTTATTAAAAAAATAAACCATTCCACCGTTCAGCAGAGATTACCGCTTCCCGTAGCTCCGTTCAAGCCAGTTCTGTACATCTTTAAGGTTGTAATAAAACGGACCCTTCCCTCCCAGATACGTGATTTTATTCTTCTGTACGATGCACACCCTTTCGTAGGCGACGCCGTACGCCATGTTGGCGTTGTTGTCCATGCAGTCGGCCGCCAGCCGGCACTGCGGCGGCAGAGAGAAATGCTCGACGAGCCTCTGCGCCGCCACCAGGCGCTCCTCCAAGCTGCGGTGTTTCTTCACCTCGAACGGGAAAAGTTCCATGGGTGGGCCCGCCCATCCGTCAGACGGGTGAGCCTCGTCGATGTAGACGAGCAGGAAGTCCGCCACGTCCGAGAAGTTCTCCACCAGCCTCCGGAAGACCGGCAGCTGGTTCACGAACGGGGGTCAGCTGGCCGAGCCGAAGTTGACCACCAAGGGCCGATCGGACGATTCAAAGTCCAACAGGCGACACTCGTCCGTCGTCTTTCCATCCTCGCTGCTCCACTGGCAGCCGGAGATCCCGGGAACCTTCACCACTTTAGAGTTCGGAGCCGCCTCGCCCAATTTCACCTGCAATCACAGAGTTCGTTTCGTTCAGCGCTGGATTTCTTCGTCGCGTAATTTAGATACTTTAGAATGCGATTTTGGTGTAAACTAACAGGGAGGCTTGTTTAAATCTATGCATTTGACGGACACACGTTCACTCTACAGATCCGTAGTATGAGGCCGAGCACGTGACGACTAGCGACTAGCAGCCATCGACAAACGACTCTCAGTACCTGTTCAAGTCGATTTCATTTAACATGGAACTCTGTCACAAAGCAGATTCAGATCCCTAATGAAGACGTCAGAAGCGAGGGAAATCTCTGAAGAAATGACAAACTACCAAAGCGACTAATCCTGATCTAGAACGTAATACGAACCGACGTCTGGCTCCGTTCCCACCGTCGGCCGGGGAATTCGGCGCAGTGACGACCTGACAGTCTTTAAATGAGGAGGATGCTCAAAGTATTCGTTTTGGCACGGGTACAACTTACTACGGTCTGTTAGGCAATCGCTCCCCGGGTCCGGGTTAAAAAGTAACATTCGCGGAGACCCAGACATTTACAACAAATTTAAAGGCCATCGTCCCGTGTCCCGCGAGTTCATTGACTGTCTGGAGATCAAAGTCCGTCATCCTTCCTACTGAACGGATTTAACTTTGGCCGAGAAGCAGAGATCGCGTCGCGTTTTTATGCGCCGTACTGCTTCAAACGCAAACCAAATGGCTACCGAATATGGCGTAGCGGAAACGATCTGACGTGTGGAAAGACTCGACACTCGACGCGCAAACGAACCACAGTACAACTCAACCTCCGACACTAAACAGCTGAAATGTAAAGAAATGAATAAAATACGCAAATCCCTAAGGCGCTCTTGGGAATAAAGGCATTAGACTGTACGTTCCTTTAACGTGCACGTCGAGCACCTTGCCTTACTCTACAGTAGGTCTTTAAGGTCCTGTTAAAGCATTTTCAGACGGATAAAAATACACACTATAAGTACGAAAGACGTGGCCTTGACGGTATCGCAGTACTCCAGCGATGAGGAAAAGTCTGAAACAGTTTGGTGCCTTTATTTCGGAGAGTGCTTCCGATCCAGGATATTGTCGTCGTTCGGAATTATTGCACGCTCTCGAAACATAGAGAGTACTTAACTGTACCTTTCCTTGTCGCTCAGGTGGAACAAAATTTTGATAACGCGACACCGGCGACAAGGAATGTTTGTTTTCGTGCTAAAAATTATACAGATTATCGCAATATTGTCGCGCTCTGTCTGGATATTTATAAGGCAGAGTCACTGCAGCCTACAGCAGTCCATTACAGCCACTGAATTTCCATTAAACCACAGCTCATTACCACAAGGTCTCCATCAGAGACCAGGAACCAGGCCTGCCGGTGACCCTTGGAGCATTTATAACGCGAACGTACGGACGCTTAGAATTAAAAGGTACCGAAGTGATCCCATCGAGGGTATCTTGGGTACGTGCTGTATATTTTCTCTGAGACTTTCATCAGCTAAGCGTCAGAGGTGGTTCTTAACATCCCGTTATGGACGTGTGTGAGTCGGACACTACGTTTACACTAGCGTGTAAACAATACAAAGGGGTTCTCAAACTTTTTGCGTCGTTTAGATATTACCAAAAAAAAAAAAAAAAAAAACCCACTCAATTCCACACCCACCCTTGGTTACAGATTGATTCAAACGAATACTTGAATATGAATCTCATGAATATGAATCTCATGAAAATGAATCACATGTAAATGAATCATACGTAAATGAATCACGTGAATGATTCGCATGAAAATGAACCGTATGAAAATGAATAAATAAATGAAATTAAAGACGAATGAAGGCGATAATGTTTTGGCTGCTTATTGGAGCTTTTAATTCGTGAACGTCAGGTCCGAGTGACGTTATTTTAGAGCTGGTGATAACTGGATTCAACTCCTTTAACTCGTGTGACCAAGTCAAACCTTAAACTGTAAGAACTCGACAATAAATCCAACTTAAATAAACGTGATACACGTTTGAGAAGCAGTGTTCTAGAAGGTACCATTACTCTGTACACCAACAAGGTACAGATCGGTGCCGAAGTGGTACCTTCTAGAACATTGGCTCTCAAACTTGCATCGGTTGTATTGTTAAAGTTGTATTTATTGGTCACGTGAGTTGAATGAGTTAATCCAGTTATCACAGTATCAGTCGACTATATAGACTCTCAGGAATAAAGATAGTGTAGCACAAGCGGTACCATCGGGAGCACACCTTTCGCACCTTTAGTGTGTATCGTTTACCTGTAAAGGTGCATGCGGTGTTATCTTATCCGTGCATCATCCAGTGATGTACTTTAAATGACGTACTACAGATACACAGAGAATGTAAAGGTACAAAGGTGCAGCACCGAAGCAGATACAGTCTGGTACCTTTCTCTCTCCGAGTGTAGAAGACGCAAAATACCATTACTGTTGGAATCCCATTGTATTTGTCATTTCAACACTTATCTACACTCTGAGAAAGATTCTTCTTGGAAAAAACGTACCGATGCGATTTCCCGTATAAAACTAGTGTATAAAACACTCTGAGACTACTGACGCATTTCCAAGGCCAAGAATTAAACATTGACTTTTTATTTCTATTATTTTTGAAGGCGTCTTTGCTTTAAAAACGTGCTGAAAGACTTTTGTACAGTATCAGGCATTTAAAAATATATATATATATAAATAAATAAAAATTCAACAATCTATATACAACGAAATTCCGGAACTGTCTTGCCAAACATATCAAATAAAAATAAACCCAGGATGTTGTTGACGTGACGAATGGTTGCGTGCCTACTGGAATATTCGCTGGCTCTGTCTCAGTTATTATAAATGATCGTCCGGAAGTTATTTACAGTATGCATGGAAACTGTCTAACACACTTCCTTCATGCAGGATCATGTCATAATGAAGTATGGTGCACCTACTGGAATATTTGCTACTGTAAATCTGACTCCTAAAAGATCATCCAGACAATTTATTTACAGTTTCAAATCCAGGATGATGACGTCATGCTGAACTACTGAGTATCTACTGGGGAAAAAAATTTTTTAGTTTTTGCACACTTAATTAGCTTAATTAAAAAGATAAATCCAAGATGCTGAATTGTTTTGTTAAGCACAATTTTGGAATACTTGCATGATCTTGGTCAGTGTCATGTCATGTGCAGCTTTGTGAAACTTTGTTGTTGTTGTTATTTTTTTTGGCACACTTTCCTGGAACAAGTGCGCTCTTTTATAGCCTATATAGAGTGTGTAGAATTCAGGCGTTTCGCCGTGCATGCACGCTCACTTGCTCACCTGCTTATAGGCGTCCAGCAGAAAGCTGTTCCAGATGGAGCGCACGCCGGCCGAGGTCAACATGCGCTGCTGCCACGCGCCGCCGCCGCCGCCGCACGAGAGGCTCACGAGCGACACGACGCGCTTCACGAGCACTACCGAGTCGTAGAGCACGAAGAACAGGCAGTTGGAGAAGAAGCCGGGTAGAATCTGCAGGGTGACCCGCAGGTCCGCGCTGAGCACTCCCATGCTTTCTCCCGCAACAGGTGACCCGCACCGAGCCCTCACCGCGCGAGACGCATCTTCCGTTTTTATTTGTTTGGTGCGTCTTGTTTGTCTTTCTTTCTTTGGCCCTCCTTCCTTCTTTCAAAAGCAACAGATGCTAAACTTCAGGGCTGATGGATGGAAGGAGGATGGTTCCCGGGTTCCCCACCACAAAAGAGACAGACAGAGAGAGCGCGTCAGAGCGCACGAGACACCTCGAGCACACTCCCTGCCCACTTTTTTCTTTTTCTTTTTTCTTTAAAAAAAAAAAAAAAAAAAAAAAAACAACTTTTCAAAAATCCCCCTGAAGCGCACTTTAAAAAGTGCAGAAAATCATCCGGTTTCACGCAGCGCTCTTGTTTTCTTTCTCCTTTTTCTTTTCTTTTCGCTCTCTCTCTCTTTTTTTTTTTTTGTTTTTAAACCGCTTTGGAAATCCAAGGCTTTATCACTGCCTCAGAGTGTGACGACACACTTGGGACCGGAAGTAAACACGATCTAAATTAACACTTAACTGGCACAGAGTAGAATTAATCCTCCAGTATGAGGTAGCATGATTTTTTTTTTCCCGTCATGCAGCTGCGTGAAAGTGAAACCAGAAATCCAAGAAATATCTTTAATGTCAGTAAATATTCAACATTTAACACTGAAAACACATCATCATTAGGCTTTATACAGTATATCATTAACAATCCGTATAGGGTAGATTTAAGCAGTGGGTTGCAAAGTGGGGGCCGGCAGGGGGCGCCCGGGGGGCCTTAAAATTTGGTGTGAAAAATAAATAAATACGTGATTCTCACTCTCAGACACACACACACACACACACACACAGTCAATTCCTAATGTAATGTAAAGATGAAGGAGGTAATTATTAATAAAAAAAAAAAAGGGGGATATATTCAGAAGTCTGTATTTGTAATGTGTTTTAAAGACGTCTTGCAAAAGAGGGGCCTCGGTCAAATGTTAATGCTATTTGGAAAACTTTGGGATCCCCTGGATTAATGGTTCGATCCGAGCTCGGGTTACCGTCTGTGTGGAGTTCCACATGTTCTCAGGTGTCCCTGTGGGTTTCCTCAGGGTTCTCCGGTTTCCTCCTACCTTACTAAACATACTGAACCGGATCCACGACCCGGAGCAGGATGAATGAAGGAATGAACACCATGTTAGACAAGGCGATGTAAACGGCTGTTGTTTGGAATTTGACCCGTAGTACTGAGGAAGGGTGAAAAGTTTACACACCCATCTCTCTGGCTTGCTCGTTGGGGATCTGTGTGTAGCTGCTGTAAGCCTATATCCGGATTTTTACTGCTTTGTGACCATCGTTGTCCATTGTTAAAAGCTCTATGTAGTAAATAAAATTCCACGGAATGAATTCATCCAGCAGGACATTGGGGTGTACATGCCGTTCTTCTTTATCATAAGGAACAAAATATGGTTTGTTGAAATATTACTCGGAATGTGATATAAATATATATTTATTGGGTGATTCTCTCTGGGAATCTCTCCCATTTTCCCCTCAATCACTTTAACGTCCTTTTTAAAAAAAAAAATTTCTTTCTCCATCTGTGTGAAAGGTCATTATTTTCTACTTCAGTTCATGTGCAAGTCGTTTTCTTCTTCTTTTTTTTTCTTTTTCTTTTTTCCCCCTTTTCCGATCCTCATTGTCTCTTAACTGCTCGCAGCACTCTGCCTGAGAGTTTGAACCTGTTGAACTTTGTTATGTCTTAAATAAGACTCGGGACTTTTTGAAGTTCTATCCTTTAATGAGGCGCATTGGAATGAAACAATCCGAGCGTGTCGAAGGGGATGCGAACGTTTTAGCTCGCTAATGTTGATGACGGATGAAAATGAGGCTTTCAAACGTAAGTCAAATGTCGACGCGGTGTCGGCTCAGCTCGGGGAGAAAGATGACATGGGGCGTTATTTTAAATACCTAGAATTTGGCACAGAACTAATAATCATGATAGTCCTAATAATCATAACGGAGAATAATGGGGCGAATATACAGTATAATTATTTACATTTTATTCTGACGTATAATGAATAAAAGTGGCTGTGCTCAGTTTGTTGATGTGGAATGGAAGAAATCTGTTTATTTCTTCCTTCAGTGATCCATCCATCCATTTATTTATTTGTTTGCTTGTTTATTTGTTTATCCATCCATCCATCCAAGCAGCTGTGCATTCATTCATTCATTCATTCATTCATTCATGCTTTTATCTGTTCCTTGTTCCATTTATTTCTTTATTTGTATGTTTGTACATTCATCCGTTTATTCATTCACTCATCTATCTATCCATGCAGCTGTCCATTCATTCGTTCATACATTCATTTATTTATTCAATCATTCACTCATTAATTTATTCATCTATCTATCCTTGTGCCATTCGTACATCCACCCATTTAATTATTTATTTGTTTGTGTGTTTGTTTATGCCTTCATTGATCCATCTATTCATCCATTCATTCATACATCCCTTTTCTGTACTGCTTATCCTACACTGGGTCACAGAGGGCCCGGAGCTTTCATTCATTCATTCATCCACCCATCCAGGCAGTTGCCCATTAAGTAATTAATTTATTCATTCGTTAATTTCTTCATCCATCGAGCCGTCCATTTATTGGTTGGTTTGTTTGTTTGTTTATCCATACATTTTTTTCTTTTCTAAATTCATTCATTCATTCATCTGTGACCACGGTAGGTGTCGAGCAGTGCGTAAGTTAATTTTTTTCCTCCTGTTCCACATTATCCCGACAATTAGCTTCATCTCCAGGCGTCAGTGTCACCTGGACAAACACAGCCGATGCATTTCAGGCGACGGATCGGATCCCGGCCGTACGAGTCGTTTACATTCCGAATGAATCGTACTCTCATTTACCACACGCTCAGAAGGTCAGACCGTCTCTACAGTTTCTACCAAATCCAGATGTCACCGTGGAACTCATGATGGCTGGGACTAAAGGTCTATAACGGCATCTCTGACAGTACTACAGGATTATGTAAATGCGCTTGTTCTAATATGTTATTGTTGCTATGGAGACAGCTCATTCACGGGGACTCGTACGGCAGACGCTCCAAATAAACGGATAAAAAAACTATGTGTGTAATCATTGATATGGTGAAGGAGTTTCTGGTGATCTGGCGAAGGAGTTTGTGCTGAAGGAGTTTGTGTAAGGAGAAGTTTATTAACGTATATGGAAGGAGTCTCCAGTGTCAGAACTTTGTAACAGTCAGAGCTGATGCTGTAAAATTCCAACATCTTCAGTGGGGTATAAGAGGAATAAAAAACACTTCAGTATGTGCTGTTACAGGAAAATAATCACCATTTAGGTGGTAACAGGAAGTCCGCTTTATCCTGCCACGCAGTTGTTGATTATTCTCCGATAACAGCACATCTCTGACACTCAGTCAGAGTTCGAATTATTTCGAAGATGCCAGGAAAAGTAATGCGTGATTGAAGAGGGAGGAGAACTGAAAACTTCTGCAGCTGTGACGTTGGATTTCCCCCTGAACGCTTCCCTTAAAGACAGAGCTGGGATTAATAGCGTGTCATTTGGCAGGATGGAGCTGCTGACCCAATGTGCGCACACACACACACACACACACCCACGAGTAAAAGATGACCAAACAGCTGGACACACGAAAGAGGTTAAAAAGCGAATGCATCAGCCGCTGTTTACCCCGCTCATCAATCCTGCTATTGTTACAGCACGAGTCATCTGGGACTCACTCAGATTTAAGCAAAACATATTTCCATACAGCTTTCGACCCCTACCATCCTCCGTGTTTTCTTTTGGACCGAGATCTAAAGCTGACGTGTTTATATGTCACATCCCAGATATGCACTGTACATACGAGGAGAGACTGATATATACGTTTGAGATGCAAATGAATATAAGACAAAGGATTCCTTGTGCTCTGGATCAGGGTTTCTGGGTCAGTGGGGTACGCAGCAGGGCTGAAGCAGTGGCGCAACCTCTGACCTCGAGTACACATTAATTAGTTATAACTGTTGGGAATTTGCTAGAGTTCTTCCGGGATTTTTTATTTAAGTTAGTTCATATTTTTTGACATATTTCTTTTAACAGAGCTAAAAATCTCGCATATAAACTCCTAGATGTTGAGTGGTTTGTGGCAGAAATACACCAATCAGCCATAACATTAAAACCACTGAGAGGTGAAGTAAATAACATTGATTATCGCATTACAATGGTGCCTGTCAAGGACTGGCCTGATGTGACGAATCACGTTTTCTTTTAGATCGTGTGGGTGTGGCTTACATGGTGAAGAGACGGCACCAGGATGCACTATGGGAAGAAGGCGAGCCGGCGGAGGACGTGTGATGCTCTGGGCAAAATGTTCTGATGGGAAACCTTGTCTCCTGGCATTCACGTGGATGTTACTTTGACACGTACAACCTACCTAAATACTGTTGCAGACCAGGTACACCCCTCCATGGTAACGGTATTCCCTAACAGCAGTGGCCTCTTTCGGCAGGATAACGCGAAACACAGTGAAACATTGTTCAGGAACGGTTTGAGGAACATGTTCAAGGTGTTGACTCGGCCTCCAAATCCCCCAGCTCTCGATCCGATTGAAATTCTGTGGGATGTCCACCTCGCAACTTACAGTACATAAAGGATCTGCTGCTGAAGTCTTGGTGCTAGATACACCTACACAGAACACCTTCAGAGGTCTTGTGGAGTCCGTGCCTTGGTGGCTCAGAACCGTTTTTGTGGCACGAGGTGGACCTATACAATATTAAGCTCAAATACATGCGTTACAGCTTATTTTCCATTTCTTCTAATTCATCTCTGTCCGGAATGTTGTTAAACGTTAGAGAGTATTACCAGATGGCGTGTTGTTTCAGTCATGAAGCTTCATTTTCCAGCTGTTGTTTGAAATATTTCAAATTGCCTGGAGGTCACTGCATATTTTTTTGTCATCACACAATCTTCTGAATTGGTAAAGAATGTGTTTTGGGTCCAGAATGAGTGCCGATGACGTGCTGCAGTGACGCACGTTGCTCGAACATCACACGGAACATGAGGTGAGTCGGTGAAGCAATGATTTTTGTCGGCGGGCCGCAAAAGATATGAGACATCATAAGTGAACGATATGTGAAATAAATGAATCGTGTGAGAAAAATCCAGTATGAAATAAATAAATCCCTAGAAAATTAAAATGGGAAAAGAAATGAATCATGTGTAAAAACCATGTATCAGAATAAAAACACTAGCACTACGCCTGAAGTGTGTGACGTGTTTAAAAACCAGCGCGTGCATCTCATGTGCCTTGACTAGTTTTAGTGACTGGACTTAGTTTTGGATTCAGAATATCGACCAGCATCAACTGTTACACCAAACTACATAAGAATGTAAAAACAGGCAGACTCAGGGCCCAGATGTTTACAGCTGTTTACGTATGTTGTGAGGGGCAAAGTGGGGTTTTATGAAGCTCATACATGCAAATGAGGGTGGAAAAGCGTAATGAAAAACAACATTCTGCTTGATGTGCATGATTTTCCCCGCATCCCAAAAGCAGGTGAAAATCAACGCCTTGCGTACAGTAGTGCACAGGGCGTTATAGATAGGGGTTGCCAGATACACAAATATCCTTCAAAATAGAAACATTATTAATCTTCAAGTGCGTTAAAAAAAAATATATATATATATATTATTACAGAGATGTATTCATAACTATTATAAAAGATTGTTTTGCTGACCTTCGTGAGATGAGGATTTAGGAGTATGTTTTATTTAAAAAAAAAAAAAAAAAAGAGTTCACATTGGTGATTTAATTTGATGAAGTATGGCAACCCAACATCTCTCACATTTCACTATGACCTTCAAGACATTAAACATGACTTTTGTCAAATGTAATATAGTTTAATTAACACTTTAAACAAAAGTGGCCATTTTATTCCATCACCCAGCCTATTTATTCATTTATTTAGGTATTTATTTATTTATTTATTTATTTAAAAGCATGCACAACCGCACTATCCGAATTTTAAACCACTCGCTTTCCCTCGTTTTGTCCAACTCTCAGAACTAGACAATTAAAGAAATATACTTTTCTTTATATTAAAACCCAATTTAGCTTTTACCTCATGTAGCATTGCGTCATTTCAGTGATGACTTTTGCGTAATGTTTCAAAACATCAGCCATCGCTCATGATATCCAATAGGAGGCGTCTGATTCAATCACGTGACCTGGAGGCTGCTAATTGGCCTCGCGGGGTTTAATTAAACTGGTTTGTTTGGAACACTGCAGCCGATGGAAGTGTTGGAATGTGTTAAAGAAATGTTTATAAACATAAAAAAAGAAAAAAAAGGCTCCCAACCGCGAACAGAGCACAACGAGAAGAATTAGGTGGTTTATTTATTTATTTATTTATTTATGTGTGTATTTTGTAGGCCTACGTTCGGGTTTCCTGGTGTGTCGTCTGTCTGTTCATTAGAAACTGTTAAGTACTATGAGATAAAATTATAAGCAGACTACTTTTATTTTATTAGACTACATACTTATTAGTTATCTAACACCTGGAGTTTATGATGTATTGATTTTTGTTTTTGTAGAGGATGTAAATACGACTGTTTCCGGAAACGGAAGTAGAGTAGACGGCGAATGGGTGAGTCACGTGACCTTTTTTTTTTGGGGGGGGGGGGGGGGCGCTATTTTGCATATAGCTACAGTAGTGTAGTACAAAAATAGAGTGTGAGAGTGTGTGAGAGAGACTTGTTGGTTAGTATCCATGGATGTTTTTGAGCTTTAGTATGATACTGTTGTGTGTACACAGTGTTTGTGAAAAATTAAAATGAAGGGTGTGGCAATATGCAAATATTTTATTTTTGAAGGCATCTTGAGTAGAGCAGCTAATTGAGGTCATAATTGAGGTCAGCTCATTGAGCAGCTAACAGATGTCACATACATGTGTGTTTGAAAGGAACACCCGGTTACTGATTTCTCTCCTTGGTGCGGTTCTTTAGGCGGGTTCGAGCACCCACCGCAATCCCGCTCAGGTCCGAGTGAACTCGATTTGACCCGACTCGACTCTTAAAAATGCCAAATCCTCTCTCGTCCGATCAGAGGAGACAAAAGAAATGATGAATCTGTGAAAATGTACTTTTCCCATGATTTACATAAATGCGTGGAATTCCCCACTACAGAGGATCTGCTACACAAACGCTTGTCCCAGATGCAGTGTGCATGATGAGCTAAAGCTTTTTTTTTTTTTTTTTCCCCCGGCGTTTTGCGAGTGCATTTTGAGGCCACATCGAATTGCGTTTTCTGTCTGCTGACGTATGCACGTCTTGCCCTTGCCATCTGACGTCACCGTGTCCGTTTCTCCCAATTCATAAGATGAATTTTGGTTTGTTTTGCGTGTCCGGTCTTGATCATTGTAGCTTTGGCACAGCTTTCCATTTTGTTTAGATCTGTGTTATTAAATCACCGCAATTTACATTTGTAATACCATCGTGCGAATCCGATTGAAATGATGGGTATGTTCGTGTATCGTCTGCCTCGGACATTGTTTGTGTATACAGTATGCACAGAAAACAATAATGGGCTTAAACCAGCCTTTGGGGACACCATGTTCTCGGTTGTTTCCTTTAGGAGACGTGGGTTATAATTTAACAGCCGTTCATGCTATTGTGTTTGAACTTGTTATAATGTAAAAAGAACATCTTGGGGCTTTTTCTCGTTTGTTTGGGTGTGACCATGACAACCGGTTTCTCCACCTCTTAAATGGCAGGCCTGATTTATGAAAGAAGAAATTATACAGGAACTGGTTTTAGTTTTTCATGTATTTTTATTGAAAGCGTTTCCGAAACGACTGTCATTTAGTTTGCGAGTAAAAATGTAAATTAATCTATTGAATTAGACTTTAAAACATTTAGATTTTTTTATTATTATTTTTTTTTTGGTAGTTCGCAAAGGACATTGATGACGTAAAAGAACGTTCGGTCTTTTTCAGCGGCTTTACACAATAGAGTTGGAGTGACGGCTGCAGAAAGAATTCTCTATAGAATCTTTGCGGGAGAGTCAGACCTCCTGTCAAAGCACGAGGTGAAGGAAGAAAACAGATTGAGGAGGAGTTGCACGAATCCGCCAAGAGCAGATGTCCATCGGTAAACGGTCCTCTTCACGAGATGTTCCATCCACCATTTTATTCCTGTTGAGCTAAATCCCAGCAGGTCGGAATAGTTTGTGCTAGGCAATAAAAGTTCCCTGTAAGGGTTTGGGATGTGCACCAATCATCCAATTGTCTGTCCAAATATCTTCTAAACATTCTGTTTTTGTCGTCAACTTTTTAAAGTCACTTCTCTAATCAGACCAGAAAGAGTAAATGAAGTCACTGAGAACTGCTTTCCGTTTCTCGATGAGCTGCGTTAAGCTAAATAATCGGCATCAACGCATCACAAAATAGAATCGATGAATTACGCCATTTCTTAAAAATTTTTTGTTTATTTATTTATTTTTAGACGTTGATTGTTTTTATTTTTTTTTATTTTTTTTTTGTGACAATATTTTTCCACTGCTCGCGTCGATCCACTGCAATACTTTGCCGGGGTCTGCATCTGGGCCGCGGTCTGCCATTTGATGGTCCCCGAGCTAAATGGAACCAGAGCTGTAGTTCTGCAGAAATGCCTCATGTTCCGGAGCTTTGGAACGTTTTAGACTTTTAATTTATTTATTTATTTATTTTATGACCACCTCAGTACACAGCTTAGAACCTGAGAATGGCTACCTGAGGTGATCAAGTGAAGAAAATGAAAAGTAAAGTTGTCTGAATAATAATAATAATAATAATAATAATAATATATAGGTCATGTAAACTTGAGTGATTTATCCAGTTCTTTGTAAAATTCGAGAACTCCGATCCTAGAAGTGTGTAATTGCGCGTTTAATGCATGGATGAACCGATCAAGCTGTGCCGTACTTCACCTCACACTTCACTGAACTGTGGAAGCTTCTGTAATTGCTTCAGCTTTAAACGGTCTGCTTTCTTAGATTTTCTGACCTAGTGCCAATATTCAGAGGAGATAATAAAATATAATTAGATATAGGATGTGATTAGACATGTCCTGGTTCCTTTTCCTGTTCTCAAACTTCAGAATAACACCAGTCCAGGACGATCACCAAAGCTGATGTGAAATTATTAAGATATATATTTAACAGATTAGGTTATTTATTTATTTATTTATTTACTTATTTAAAATGTATAAGAATTCTTATATGGTTTAAATATTTTGGCAGCTGTGCAGAAATGGTTTGCTGACTGATCATTGCAAATCATTCATGTATATGTGTGTGTGTGTGTGTGTGTGTGTGTGTATACCCGTACCCCAATGTTAATATTATTACTAGCATTATGCTAGCATATTTCTACCACAGCGCTATCGTATTCTGGATTGTGATTGGGCAGAAGGTGGTGCTGATTAATTCTAGAACAGCAGCTCTGGCAGTAGTGCAGCTGCGAGTCACGGGTTTATGTTAATGCGCTCACCATGTCGAAACGATGACGTTAATAGTAACCGCTCGTTCACAGGGACTTGTAGAGCGGATCTTCTACATGAAGGGAATAAAAAAAAAAAGTGAAATCGCTGATTACGGTGAAGTTTTCTGTAAGGTTTATGTAACATTTATGGAAGGAGTCTCCGGTGTCAGAGGTAAAACTGTAACTTTACGTTTTCTGACATCTTCAGGACAGAACTGTGTACGCTTTGTGGTTTCATAGTAACATGACAAGCTGGGGTTTTTTTTTGTTAGTTTGTTTTGTCTGTCTGTGAGTGAGCGTGTGTGTGTGAGAGAGAGAGAGAGACGGACAGACTGTTTATAGCTGCTATAACATAAGTGAGAACGGGATCTAACTTGTTTACAGTGTTAAATATAACTATAAATGGATAAAAAAAAAAAAGTGTGTCATTCTTGAATAATCGCTGTGGCTTAAGAGGACTTACACATTGATGCTATAATGGTGGAGAAGTGTAGTTATTATTGGTGGAATATAATGGAATAGTGGGCATTAGTAATCCTGGCAGCGAATAAAAGAGATGCTTTTTGTTTTTTTTGTTTTTTTCCCCCATTCCAGCTGAACAATGGCTTTTAATTAAATTAAATGATATATGACGAGTATAAAAACATTTACTGCACGTAAAATCAGCACCTCGGAAATTAGCCGAGAAGCAGCGCAATACAAGATATATGACGGAATGAATGTGTAAGAACATATCTAATTAAAACGCACAAATAAATAAATAATATGAAAGGCAATATCAATTGGGTCTATAGTCAAAATGGAGTAACTCCATGAAGTACACATAGTGGATTACAACAAATAACTGAGAGTCTGTTTATTTATTTATTTATTTTGCAGTTGGAATAATTTTAAGGCCAGGTTTTTATTTAGTATAAATTGTTCATCTAATTTTAGAGATGTCGAGATTTTATCCCGTCTCTGCTTTTACTGCATTGAAAGGAAGGGTTTATTGAATTCACCTGATTCAAAAGTGTACACTGGTTCCATGTGAGCGAACGGCGCTGCATCCGACATTATTTTATCCTGTATTTTCAAGACTCTGTAATCAAATCTAATACCTCTCACTCAGCCGAGCGCACGGTTCGAACCCCGAACCTTGTACCGGTAATGCTCAAAACTAACTCGTCATGGAGCCGTTTTATCCAAAATCACATGTTGCCATAGTAACTCGGCATGGGCTTATAAGTTTTGTTTGTGGAACTGAAATTCAGGGATGTTAATTGGGATTGATTGAATAAGCCTGGTGTATTGAGTTAGCTTCTTTGTGGAATACCCCCTGTTTTTTTTTTTTTGCTGTTGTTGTTGGAATGTAATGGAATATTGGGCTTGTTGGTTGTGGTGGTGGTTGTTGGAATGTAATGGAATATAGGGCTTGTTGGTGGTGGTGGTGGTTGTTGGAATGTAATGGAATATAGGGCTTGTTGGTTGTGGTGGTTGTTGGAATGTAACGGAATATAGGGCTTGTTGGTGGTGGTTGTTGGAATGTAATGGAATATATAGGGCTTGGTGGTGGTGGTTGTTGGAATGTAATGGAATATAGGGCTGGGTGGTTGTGGTGGTTGTTGTTGGAATGTAACGGAATATTGGGCTTGTTGGTGGTGGTTGTTGGAATGTAATGGAATATTGGGCTTGTTGGTGGTGGTTGTTGGAATGTAATGGAATATTGGGCTTGGTGGTTGTGGTGGTGGTTGTTGGAATGTAACGGAATATTGGGCTGGGTGGTTGTGGTGGTTGTTGTTGGAATGTAACGGAATATAGGGCTTGTTGGTTGTGGTGGTGGTTGTTGGAATGTAATGGAATATAGGGCTTGGTGGTTGTGGTGGTGGTTGTTGGAATGTAATGGAATATTGGGCTTGGTGGTTGTGGTGGTGGTTGTTGGAATGTAATGGAATATAGGGCTGGGTGGTTGTGGTGGTTGTTGGAATGTAACGGAATATAGGGCTTGTTGGTGGTGGTTGTTGGAATGTAATGGAATATTGGGCTTGGTGGTTGTGGTGGTGGTTGTTGGAATGTAACGGAATATTGGGCTGGGTGGTTGTGGTGGTTGTTGTTGGAATGTAACGGAATATAGGGCTTGTTGGTTGTGGTGGTGGTTGTTGGAATGTAATGGAATATAGGGCTTGTTGGTTGTGGTGGTGGTTGTTGGAATGTAATGGAATATTGGGCTTGTTGGTTGTGGTGGTGGTTGTTGGAATGTAATGGAATATAGGGCTGGGTGGTTGTGGTGGTTGTTGGAATGTAACGGAATATAGGGCTTGTTGGTGGTGGTTGTTGGAATGTAATGGAATATTGGGCTTGTTGGTTGTGGTGGTGGTTGTTGGAATGTAATGGAATATAGGGCTTGGTGGTTGTGGTGGTGGTTGTTGGAATGTAATGGAATAGTGGACATTTATTGTTGTGGTTGGTTTTTAAATTTTATTCTTACTGTCGTTTAGAATATGATCTAATGGAATGGTGTACAAAATTGTTGCTTAATAATTTGCTAGTCTATTATGTACTACAGTAATTTAAAAAAGGGGGGGGTTATAGTGATTTATAATTAAATCACTATTTATTTATATTCCAACAACAAAATCATCATTAACAATCCTCCAACAGTTAATTATATACTAACAACAATAATAATCATTCACTAGTCCATTATACTACCATGATGATGATAAAAAAGTGACTTCCGTAGACCATTATTATTATTATTATTATTATTATTAGTATTATTGTTGTTGGAATGTACCGGACTAGTGGATGATTTTTATTGTTGTTATATGAACTTGTGGATGATTAGTACTGGCATTCTCGTTGGAATACAGTGAGGGGAATGTAGTGCCTGAACTATGCACTAACAAACGTATGTTTTCTCTCACCCCGGTACGTAGTCATGGATGAAGCCCTGGCTTTGTCTGAGAGAAATTGTGTTTGTAAATGCTGTTCATTTCCCAGGGATTAAGTGACTCTACTCTGTAAATAGAGTTCTACGACTACTCCTGCCAAATATTTACCCCCATCTCCACGATCGCACTCAAACCAAGAAGCACTGCTCTCGAGTAATGCTAAACTTGGCATTCGAGATGAACACAGAGCAATGTGTATTGGGGAGTTAACCAAGAATGCAATCATTGCAGTCATGTCTGTGGAGGAATTGCATGAGAAGAGAACATGTATGGAAACTGTGTACATTCCTCATAGAGCCATGAGTGCAGCGGTCTGGCAGCGAAAGTCTTACTCACCGAGAAGTGGAATATAAAGATGTATGCACTGTGTATATTTATAAGGAAGAAGATAAGAAGAAGCTGCTAGGTCAGCCAGGAATAAACGGATAAATATGCTGTCCTACGGCATGCGCTCGCATCGTCTGGGTTCTGGCCCGGATCTAGCGTAAATATTTCAAACCTAGTGTGCTACTCAGCGTATACATTGCTGATACAGAGGCATTTAGTCACGCACGGGCTAGGATTAGCTGCGGCGCTTTAATGCGGACAAAGGTGAACACGGGTTCACGTGCAAGAGATTCAACACCAGGAATTCTGGGTCTGTTTCGCTACGATGTGCACTCGTCCAAACACGTTCTGTTTCTGTAGTAACAGTTTATGGCGGACACGTCACGTAAACGGATTATGTGTGTGTAATTGTACGTTTGGTGACGTTTTTCTGTAAGGAGAAATGAGTTTGTTGAATATTTACGGAAGGAGTCTCCAGTGTCGGCGCTTTTTAACGTTAAGGTTTCAGACATGGGGGGGGGGGGGGGGGTGGTTTCAGGAAGGAGAGCTTCGTGTTTAATGTACTTGCCTCCATTATAGCAGCGGATCACGATAAAACACTAGAGGCTGTTTTAATATGCTGTTATTAGAAAGATCATCAATTTTGAGGAGGTAGCGGTAACACCGCCATGTTTATTTTCTTATAAATATATAACGTATGCACAAGGAGACTGTCTGTGTTGTGGTGGTTATTTATTTATTTATTTATTTATTTATTTATTTTTATTGACGTTCCTTCTTGTTATTATATTGTGTTTTTTGTGCGGAGTTTGCGTGTTCTCCCTGTGCTGCGGGGGTTTCCTCCGGGTACTCCGGTTTCCTCCCCCAGTCCAAAGACACGTACGGTAGGCTGATCGGCGTGTCTAAAGTGTCCGTAGTGTATGAATGGGTGTGTGATTGTGTATGTGATTGTGCCCTGCGATGGATCGGCACCCCGTCCAGGGTGTACCCCGCCTTGTGCCCGATGCTCCCTGGGATAGGCTCGAGGTTTCCCGGTGACCCTGAAGGCAGGATAAGCGGTATACAAGATGGATGGATAGATAACGTGGGGTTGGTGGCGGGACAGTATTTCTAAAATATTCTCTAGATTAAAGCTGTTTATTTAAATTTTATCGATGCCTTTCTTTTCTTGCCCAAGAGCCTTTCCAAAGTCAGTGAGTTCACCATGGGAGAAGTTTTCCAGCAGATTCTCTTATGGCTGATTTAAGTTCTACATTAAACATATTGTAATTGTCTGTTTAAAAGGTGGACCCTTTTTTGCCGTCACGACGAGCTCAAAATCAGAAAATCTGGAAACTCCTCATGAGTTATGACATTATTCCTAATGTAGAAATATGACCCGATCCACATCTGCAGCCAAATGCACTCCCAGGGCTGCGTGACATAAAGAGCTTCTCGATCTACACTTTCCAGGGTTTGAATTTGGCACCGTCCTCTTTTTCTGCCTCCAGTTTCTAACGCTGGTCGTTCTAAACTAAAGGTCCGAACTGGTCTCGGATCGCTCCGTAAACAAGAGATTTTTCAGCAGATTTCCTTGAAATGCTGGCAAGAAGCTTCACTATCCATATCAGCAGTTTGTTTTCAGACGGTTTATCTGCTAGACAGTCTGTGTAAACACGGCAGTCTGAACACAGGTTTAGCCTGGCTTCCAAATCGCTCACCTCATGTGGGTTTTAATTATTAGGGGTCCAAGCACGGAGGGCGCGTTAACCCTGTAGTGACGATGTTTTTTTGGATTTTTTTTTTTTTTTAAGCGATATCGCGAGAGTGTGGTTATACTGAATATCGGCACGGCTGTGTCTGTAAACAAGAAATTACCAGAGTAACCGTCATGTCGGAAATAATACGGCAGGGTGTTTTGTCTATTTTTTTTTTTTCTCCGCTAACAGAAATAGATCCCGAAGACGCTACATTCGCTTCATAACCTGTCGGGGTTTTTTAAAATTTCTTTCTTTTAAGAAAAAGAAACCTTTTATTTCAGCACAGTGAAATTCTTTTCTTTGCATATCCAAGCCTATTAGGAAGTTCGGGTCTGAGCACAGGGTCAGCCATGATACGGACCCCCCCCGATCTGTTTGAGAATTGAATTGTGTGGAACGTTCACCAGGTGTAAGCTGTAGGATAAGAAACGAAACGGTTACGTATTAGAACGGGCGCCTCTATTATAAACCGACGATTCGCAACCGACCGATCGGATTCGACGAGTTCAACCCGACTCAGCACTGTGCTAGAAGCCTTTAGCGTGACCCCCGGGTTTAGTGCTTTCCTCACAGCCGACGTTGACGTCCCACACGAGCGCCTAATGCCAAAGAGTCCATGAATAGTCAGCGAGGGATCAGGAGACGAGTTAGTTAAGGCTAACGCACAAAGAAGCAATAACTCGAAGCGTGTTTTTACAACGCACACACTCGACCTAGCCTTAAAGATCAGGTTGCCGTGTCTCATTTCCCCTTCTCCTTATTGATCCTGCTGAGAGCACGAGCACCTGTCAACTGCATAATCAACAGAACACTAATGCAATTAAAGTCTCCGTTACGTTTAAAAGGTCACCGGCGTGAACGGTACGCCGCACAGATGCGTGCGTGTTTTGCTGTAGTCGAACTCGCCGTCTGATTGTATCTTGTAGCCTTTTGCGTTATTACTTGTGTTACCGAGGTACGGCACCACGGGGACGGGCATTAACCGAATCGATAGCGGCGAGCACATGCGATGCCGAGTTCAGATCAATCGTCTGGGGTAATGCGTCTTGTTCCAAGCATAATGTTTTGAAGGATTAAGTGAACGTACATGAGCTTTTTGGATGTGCATCATCAGTATGTAATTGTATTGCTTGGCTCTCGCAGCCAACTCCTCATTTTTCTTTTTCATTTATATGTGATGGAAATACCTTGAACCTGTGTTTTTTTATTTATTTATTTATTTTTATAAATGTTAAAGAACACGACTGACCCGAAGTCAAAAATGATTTTAAACAACGTTTATATTCCAAGTAACAGAAGGTCGGTAAGACATCGTAAGGCGCTAAGAGAGTTGGATTGTAAGTTTGGATGTTTATCAAAGAAATAACGGCTATTAACAGCTCGTTTATGGGGAATTTTATGACGCACGCATCACATAAAACAAATTTTAAAAAATTTAAAAAAAAACTCAAGCATTATTTAACACAGAAAAATGTGTGTGATTGTTAATATAGTGCCCTGTTTTGTTTATTTATTTATTTATTTATTTATTTATTTATTTATTAAGTTGAACATTTATGGAAGGAGTCTCCAGTGTGGGCACGTTCTAAGAGTCCGAATGTTTTCACGATGGGAACGTCTTCAGAACAGAGAACATTTCCTAACCTCAGTTGGTTGAAAATAAATAAAAAATGATTGACAGCTGAGAAACCGATGTTGGGTAAGTGGAATAAAACATTGTAGGAAAATAAAATCCAAGCAGAATTGCTCTACAGGTTGATTTAAAAGCAACATGTGTGTCTCAAAGACTTTTGTTTATTTTTAAGCTTCGTTTGTTGTGGGGTTTTTATTTATTTTATTATATTTTGAAAAATTTTTTTACACCAGCTGCCACATTTGTAGACATAAAAACGAGCGGCCATGTGAGCCACTGCCTCGCAAATGTTCCGCGTGTCTCCGTAGCGTAATAATGATGTGGATATCAACACTGTGGAAATGCGAGAGATGCGGAGAAGACAAAGAGCGAGAAGGCAGACCGGCACGATGAAAGTGTTCCAGCTCTTATTTACAGACACCACTTTGTAGAATAAGTGATGCTCTTAAGCTAATGATGCATAAGAGCTGTCGAACATTTGGCCTCTTTCCTGCCATTCATATTTGCACCTGGGGGGGGGGGGAGAAAAAAAAATCCCACACCGGACACATAATTACAGTCACCGCCTTCCTCGAGCCGCATCGCACACACTTATTTTTCTTGATTAAAATCCAAGTCAGTGTTGTGTAGGAATAATTAATTACACCGGTCGCTTTGGCAGGTGCAGCGACTCCACTGCAGATGTTTTCGGCAATCTCGGTCACGCTGCGTTCTTGGATGGAAAAACGGCGTTAAAACCGCCGATCGTGTTCGTGTCACAGGAACGCGTGCACTATACTGATTATTTTCCAAGAATTTAATGAGGCAGTAAATCCATCAGGGGGAAACAAAAAAATAAAAAAATGTTAAAATGTGTGAAAACTTCAAACCGTCACATACCGGCGTGGTATAAAAGCCACCTTTCAGTCAAATACATCTGTTTTCCTCATAATTACCTCCCACTGCTTCATTTACACAGTTACTCTGACCCAAAAATGTGTTCACTTTTAGTGGTGAAAGCCTTTAATTAGTGCAGAGAGGTTTCGTAACATCTGTATAATTTGACTAGCCTTTTATTTTGAAACGGGAGTGTCATTTAAATACAATAACGGCGCAGCTAGCACGACTAAATTAGCGTGCGCTAGGTGCTATCTATAGCGTCCGCGAAGGGGGGGGGTCTAAACTTTTAGTTCAAAATACAATACGAACATAAAAAACAAACGTGTAGACACGAGGATGTTCCGTTTTGAGATACGGATATCCGATATCAAATTTAATACTTGCCCTTATCGATTTACACGCGGTCTCCGACTCTCTGGGTTATGGGAAATCGCACTGCCGGTGTCGTTACTTTGTTTACATTGTGTCCACTTTGTATTTTTTATTGTTTATGTAAAAAAAGCGCCTCAAATCGGATATTAATTGAGGCCAATATGTATTATGTAATTATGTCGTTATGCTAAATGTTATGCGTTTTCAGCATTTTAAGTGAAAGCCTTGGTGTTTACTAGTATAGTATAGCTTCTTTATTATAGTGTTATTTTTTAATTGAAGGATGGGTGGATAGGAAGTGACCCTATTGCTTGTGGAAGACTTGGAGAAGATTGCAAAGGCCTTTGACCTGTAGTGGTACGTTACATGTGTATATTTGGAGTGCTGGAAATATTTACACTGTTGTTTACGTAGTGTGTACTACATACCGCTTACGAGTGGGGTTTAATGAGTAGTCTGCCATTTTGAATACAGTCGGAGAGAAACGGCCGAGTCAGAGTATTTGCCCGTGTGGTTACTGATGACTGCGGCAAGGTCTAAACGTCGGCAAGTAATGTATAGCACACTTTCAGTGTGTGACCCTGCAATCTACACCTTAAGAGGAAATAAAACGTGCGTGTCTCTGGTTTGAGAACCGAGCTCGTGAAGTGTGTGTGAGTGAGTGGGGAGGTGGTTCTACATTTAGGTGAAATGCAACCCTTTGCCCTTACGTCTAATCAATGAACATCGTCTAGTTATGTGCTACTTTCAAGGAGAGTAAACACTGTCTGGTCGAAAATCGACTACAAATAATCCTGCACGCATCACGCCAACCAGCCTTGGCCCCGTTCCATTAGTAACGTCGAGTTAAATTAATACTGACCTCTCGGACACGACCCTGAAATTTAGCCCCCGGTTTTGCGTGCACGATATTTACACGTTTTTTTTTTTTTTGTTGTTGTTTAGTAGCCGTGAGTACCGCACGCTTTCATTTACATCTGAAAGATGGCCTTGAATCACGACTGAAAGAATCCAGTCAGTGTTGTGAAGAGTAAGCTCGGAGGTTTGGCTGCAAACCGATAAACATGGCTTTTCATGCACGTGGAAAATGCTTGGTATGAAGTGAATCTCGGCTTCCGATGTGCTTCAGTTTACATTCTTTCGATGCCGCACACTTCTACGCAGATTTTAAACGGTACCGCAGTAGTCGTCTGTGTGTTTGGCTCACGCAGGTGACTCACGGCCAAAACGTTTACTCTGTTCTCTGGTGGCCCGAGAAAACCGCTAACTATTCTTTAAGGTGTCTATCCGTGTCGCTGAGCTTCGAGTGACGGCCGTTGTTCTTCTTTGCTGGTACTCTGTCCATGTTTGAAATTTGGTCTTGAGACTGTTCCCAATCGGTCTACTTTAGAAACTGTTCCCCTTCTGTCCAGTTTTGAGGCTGTTCCCCTTTCATTGTTCTTTTGGGGCTGGTCCCCCTTTCGTCGTTGTTCTGGGGCTGGTCCCCCTTTCGTCGTTGTTCTGGGGCTGGTCCCCCTTTCGTCGTTGTTCTGGGGCTGGTCCCCCTTTCGTCGTTGTTCTTCTGGGGCTGGTCCCCCTTTCGTCGTTGTTCTGGGGCTGGTCCCCCTTTCGTCGTTGTTCTGGGGCTGGTCCCCCTTTCGTCGTTGTTCTGGGGCTGGTCCCCCTTTCGTCGTTGTTCTTCTGGGGCTGGTCCCCCTTTCGTCGTTGTTCTTCTGGGGCTGGTCCCCCTTTCGTCGTTGTTCTTCTGGGGCTGGTCCCCCTTTCGTCGTTGTTCTTCTGGGGCTGGTCCCCCTTTCGTCGTTGTTCTTCTGGGGCTGGTCCCCCTTTCGTCGTTGTTCTTCTGGGGCTGGTCCCCCTTTCGTTGTTCTTTTGGGGCTGGTCCCCCTTTCGTCGTTGTTCTTTTGGGGCTGGTCCCCCTTTCGTCGTTGTTCTGGGGCTGGTCCCCCTTTCGTTGTTCTTCTGGGGCTGGTCCCCCTTTCGTTGTTTTTTTTGGGGGGGATGGTCCCCCTTTCATTGTTTTTTTTTTGGGGGGGGGGGTGGTCCCCCTTTCATTGTTTTTTTTGGGGGGGGGGGTGGTCCCCCTTTCATTGTTTTTTTTTGGGGGGGGGGTGGTCCCCCTTTCGTTGTTTTTTTTTGCGGGGGGATGGTCCCCCTTTCGTTGTTTTTTTTTGGGGGGGGGGGTGGTCCCCCTTTCGTTGTTCTTTTTGGGGCTGTTCCCCCTCTGGTTGTTCTTTTTGGGGCTGTTCCCCCTCTGGTTGTTCTTTTTGGGGCTGTTCCCCCTCTGGTTGTTCTTTTTGGGGCTGTTCCCCCTCTGGTTGTTCTTTTGGGGCTGTTCCACGTCTGTCCAGTTTTTGTTGCACATCTTTTTAATTATGTTTTGAATTATTTTGTTACATTTTGTATTTGCCTGTTTTGCAGTTTTATAGTTTTTTTCTTTTTCTTTTTTTTTTTCTTCTTTTCTTCAATGTACGAAAGGTTCGATATAAGTTTTTTTTTTTTTTTTTTTTTAATCATTATTATTATTATTTTTTTTAAGTTGTCACAGGTGTAGGTATAGGCGCTATTGTAAATAAAGAGTCATGTCCGTCCTTATCAATACGCACACAGCACGCTCTCGATCTGTTTAGGATGATTCAACATTACACAAGCGTCGAGACACAGACAGATTTCAAAGTACAACTGGCTTTCAGGGAATGTGACGGCTTCAGTGAATTGTATAACTTTAACAGGAACAAACGGGCAACGTTGTGTTAGCCGTGTACTGAGCAAACACGACAGCTCACTCCACCATGGTGGGATTTTAGAGCTAAAGGCTAAGCGCTGGCAGATTTCCTGAGCGATCGATCAGGAAACGCCCACGCTGTAGGCGTGGCGACGACGGGGGCTGCCAGCTCGCTCGGTACGTTGGTAATAATAGGAAGTCCTGATCTTCGTGTGTAAGGGATTGTAAAATCGTACGCCAGTGCTGGCTTTTGCACGGGAACACGAAGCTTATTTGAGCACACAGGAGGTTGCTTTTGAACTGCGTCATTGTTTCCTGCTGAGAGAACGCACGAAAAGCTTTTCATTAAGACGATTAGGTCATGAGAAGCATTTGAAACGCAAGGCATCGATGGTCATTTTATGGCTTTTAAACAACACCATGCACGATTAATCCTGAGGTCTTTAAATGCAGATTACAGGGGGGGGGGTTAAAATAAATAAATAAATAAAACACACTGCTCAGTCGGACGTGGATCGTGCTCGGGATGATGGAAGAGCTGTGTGTTTAATATCACACACACTTTAGCATGTTGAATGTATAGCAGGGGGTGAAGGCATGAGCCATGCAAAACATTTTAGTGCTTTTCAATTCCAAGGTAACAGTTCAGAGAGATGCAGCCGTGCCAAAAACACCGGCCTGGGACTTGCATAACGTTCTTAAATTACAGCAGGTTTTTGGCAAGGCCGCTTCATACTGTAACAGGGAGTAACCTTACATAATGATAAGAAAGAGTTTAGAGTCTGTCTGAGCTGTACAGCTTCAGAGGACCGAATCGTCTGCGTTATTTTCAGTGTAATCAGGACGGGGTTCATTTTGACCGCTAATCAGGGTTTTGTTTGAGTCTTAAACTCTATTTAGACAGTTATTTGTTATGTACACAGGGAGGTCCAAGTGCTACTCTGGGATTTTTATTTACAACCAAATTGGGGGGGGGATTCTCCAATTTTTTTAACCTTTTTTTTTTTTTTATTATTTTAAAAAAATACAGTTTTTTTTAAACTGTTGTAAAAATAAATAAATAAAAACGGTCAAAGAAGAGGTAAAAGATAAAACAGCCAAAAACAAACAGCTAAAAATAAATAAGTAAATTAATATTAAGAAAACAGCAGTCAAACAAGTTAGAAATGGCAGGGGAAAGGGTTTCGTGTGTGGGTTTTTTTTTTTTTTTTCCTCTCCCCCGTGTAAATAATTATAACGTCAACACACATCAAAGAAAAAAAAGTGCAATATTTTGTCAAAAAAAAAAAAAGAAAGTATTAAAAATAATTTAAAAATCAGTTGGAAAAAGGAATTACCTTCCAATCACTTGACAAAAAAAATAAGTATCGTCATTGAATACTAAAGATTTTAGCCTTTTATTTTTATTTATTTATTTATTTATTTTTAAATAAATCCGATTGATCAAGATAATCGTTAGTTGTGGCCCTAATTGTGTCGTCAGATTGCAAACACAAGGCACGTTTTATTTAATTGTTCTGTTTTTGTCATGGAAGAATACTAAATACAGCTTCGGTTACATGTACATAAAACCTTCGAAAGTTAGTGCACCCTGGTAATTCGCTGGCACAAGACTAAAGCAGAATCATGTCTCGTCTCAGCTGCGCCTCTGTCCAGTATTCAAGGGTTCAGGATTAAAAGCCACGTTCTGGCCAATTCTGGATTAGTGTGTAACCTCCTCCTCCTCCTCCTCCTCTCCTGTGTCTGTTCATCCGTGGATTACTGAAGCAAGTGCCAAGTCCGGACTACTCCGCCTCTCTCTCGCTCGCTCGCTCTCTCTTTCGTGTCTCGGCTCCTTTTCTGCAGGGATTAACTGAAAAGCTGCACCTCTGTGTAATTGTTATGCAGGGAACAGGCTGAAATGCTTTTGGTCAGTGTTGTAAAGACCAGAACAGAACAGAACGGTGTGTTCCTTGTTGAAAGCGTGCAGAAGTTAGTCAGGGATAGTCTCAGATCACACGGAGTACTCGATCCAGGGCAACAAAACGCAACCTGCAGCACTTCATCATTACTGATACCATCAGAAGGCTTCCCCAGATAACCTACTTAGTGACTTTGTGTGAGGATCGATACACCCACAGCTATACACGGTCACACACCTGGGGAAAGAAATCGTTCCTTGAGGGTTCTTCGGACGGGCCGAGGGTTCCATCTTTCCACTTGGAACCTTTTTTTTTGGTGAACCCTTTAGAATTTTCTATACATCTGCATAAATATGAACTAAAATATCATTAGAGTTTCACACCAGTTCCACAAGAATCCAATTAAGCAAATGAGACAAAAATATTATACTTGGTTATTTATTTATTTATTTATTTATTGAGGAAAATGATCCAATGTTACATATCTGTGAGGGGTAAAAGTATGTGAACCTTTAGGATTAGCATGTAATTTGAAGGCGAAATTAGACTGGGGTGATTTTCAGTCAATGGGATGGCAATCGGGTGGGAGTGAGCGTCCTGTTTTTATTTAAAGAACGGGCATCTATCAGAGTCTGATCTTCACAACACGTGTTCGTGGAAGTGTATCATGGCAGGAACAAAAGAGGACCTCCAGAAAAAGAGTTGTTGAAGCTCATCAGGCTGGAAAAGGTCGCACAACCATCTCTGAAGAGTTTGGACTCCACCGATCCACAGTCAGACCGATTGTGTACCAGTGGAATAAATTTAAGACCATCGTTGCCCTCATCAGGAGCGGAGACCAAGAAAGATCTCTCCCAGAGCGAGACGTGTAATAGTCGACGAGGCCGCAAAGGAACCCAGGGTAACTTCTAAACAACTAAAGGCCTCTCTCACATTGGCTAATGTTGGCGTTCATGAGTCCACCATCAGGAGAACACCGAACAACAATGCGGTGCTTGGCAGGAGAAAGTTACTGTTCTCCGGAAAGAACATTGCTGCACATCTGCAGTTTGCAAAAGGTCGTGTGGACGAGCCAGAAGGCTAATGGAAAAATGTTTTGTGGGTGAACGAGACCAAAATAGAATTCTTTGGTTTAAATGAGAAGAGTTCTATTCGGAGAAATGAAAACACCGCGTTCCAGCATAAGAACCTTATCCCGTCTGAGGAAACGTGGTGGTGGTAGTGTCGTGGTTTGGGTCTGTTTTGCCGCATCTCGCCAGGAAGACTTGCCATCATTGATGGAACAATGAAGTTATTACTGCACAAGGGGGTCGCACCGCATACTGAAAGCAAAGGTGCACATACTTTTACAACTCACAGATATGTAATATTGGATCCGTTTCCTCAATAAATAAACAAATGGCCAAGTATAATTATATTTGTCTCGTTTGTTTACAGTAATTGTGTTCTCTTCATCTACTTTTAGGACTTGTGGGGAAAATCTGATGATGTTTTGGGTGATGCAGAAATCTAGAAAATTCTGAAGGGTTCACAAACTTTCAAGCACCTCTGTACAGGTCACTGAGGGCAGACAAAGTCTGAACCTGTAGAGGTTTAAAAAGAAGGGGGGAGAAATTCCATGAGGGGTTTCAGTACAATAACATAACAGAGCCACCGCCCATTAAAAGTCAATTTACCCTTCAGTGGCTTGAAAGATTTGTTTTTTTCTTAAGCCTTTTCCAACCTAAATACAGCCAGCATATGTCTCTGAAGGACCTTTTCTTCGCAGAGCTTCACGTATTCACCGGGGACACAATTACCGAGTAATGATTTAAGCGAGTCATGGTCTGTAGAAGTTGCAGGTTTATTGCGCAGTGCTTCAGGGTTTAATCCTGAGCTCTGTTTAGTCTGTGTGTGAGATGCAGGTCATGTACGAGCACCCTGTCTGTTTCCGTAGCGACCGCACAAGCTCACCGGGACATACACTTCAGACTCGGGCGCTGCTCTTAAATAACCACCTGTCCGCAGTTCTGACCGGGACACGTCCAGCTGTACGCACAAGGACGAGCTTTCCATAAAATACCCTTCGGCACCGTTTGAACGGGAGAAGATTTCCAGGCCAGGTGTGTTCAGTGATGTTGCCGGAGGACGTCTGGAGTCATCCTGATTGGTTGGCACAGGATAAGTAGAAATCGCAGAGACGGGCGTGCGGTTTAAAATTCTCTGCACACTAAATCGTTAATAATAGATAATGGTCACATGACCATCACGTGTCTATAGGCTGCACCTGCGCTAGGAAGTCGTTGCTCTTTAGGTAAGGCGCCTCCCTAAAACCTGTGGAAGCTTCGCTCGACCTCCATCAGTTCTCGTTCTTTGCTTTAAAGTCTTTCGTTTCGGTATGGGTGCGTCGCGACGGAAAAGAGTGAAACATCTCTTCGATCTTTACCAACGTGTCAATGTGGATGGGGATCTACAATACCCGGGTTTATTTCTGCTTTATGAGTCTCGGGAATATTGTGGCTGAAATACGATGGCGCTGAAATTTCAGGTTTTTTATTATTATTTTTTTCCACTGAGCCCCTAAAACTACTGTTGTTGTTTGTAGTAATTTTTATTTTTTTATTTGTACTGGATCATATCCAGTCTCTCCCTCTCACTTTTTAGTCACTTTTGAGTTTCCGTGTGTGGTGTTTTTTTTTTATTATTTATTTATTTTTTAAAAATTATTTATTTATTTTTTTTATTCCTGTACCTGGTAAACAAAGAACTAATAATAAGTAAAAGTTTTCCGGTCGGACAACGATCCGAGGTTGTGCGGCGGCCAGTCGGGCTTGGCTATTATTTCACCAAAACGTATATTTATCAGATTTAAAACGCAGCCAAGTGGCCGAGCTCTTTTAATACGCCAGGCCGTCTCGTCCTGAAGCGTTTCATTGTCACAGTACCCCTCTGTGCTGGCCATGGGAATAAAATGACCGCTCTGGCCATGAATTACTCGCTTGTTTCAGACTCAGTGTCAATGTTGTAATGAGTGTGTATGTGTTTCCCTTTTATGTGGCAGTGGTGGTGCCAATGTCTCTGGGTACAGCATAGTCCCTTCATTAAAGAGAGGATTTGGGCCAGCACTGAAATGGAAAGGGGGGAAAAAAAAACCCCACACACACCACATACCGTACACACAATGGACCGATCGCATGAATTTCATTCAGATTTCCAAACGAACACACGCAGGCAATATCCGAGTAAAACTGAACACTTTATCTCATTTACACCGCAATGTCGATACGTTGTTGAACTCTCGATTCTGATTGGTCCGAATGTGTCGATCTGCACTCCCTTTCTATAGTAACGGCTCGTTCGCGGGGGACCCGTACGGCGGACGCTTCACGTGAACGGATTTTTAAAAAAAAACGTCTGCGTGATTGTAAATACGTGAGGGGTTTGGTTTACGTTTTATGGAAGGAGTCTCCAGTGTAACAGCTGCGGGTTTGGGAAATGAACGTGGCTGATTTTTGGCTGATTTTTTAAGAGGGTTAGCTAGCAAGCTAGGTCAGGCGCGTTAGATCTTCGAAGTCTTTCCGGAAAGATCCACAGAGCATCAGGGTCGAGACCGATTATGAACCCGAGCGATGGAGCCGAGACCGAGGAACTGTAGAAGTTCGGGAGTAGAATAACGTTAACGTGATGCGAATGATTTGCTAGATTTTATAAATGGAAAACTTTGTTTGTCCTGCAGCTCGTCGTGGTAGGGCTGATTATTAACATACGTGACGTAATTATATAGCCACTTTTCGTACATAAAGTGCTATATAAAAATCAAACCAAGGTTCTTAATGAAAGGACTGACTGAATGTACGATAACAAATAAAGCACGACAACGTATCGAGTCAAATTAAATTACGCTCCCCTGACCTTTTAGGGAATAAGATTCCAGTCATACAATTTCGCAGGAGGCGAGAAGAATATTTGGTTGGTCTCCAAGCTTCTGGCCAATGTAACGCGAGTGATGAGGTGCATCAGGAACGTCATGAAGGCGTCAAGCTGAAACTAGATGTCGGAACGAAATAAACCTTTTTTTTTTTTCACACCAAATATACATTAGAGCTCTGGTGTACCATGACAAGTCTCTGCGTTTAAGAGGAATGCGTCTTAACCACCCATTTCTCTCAAACTGTGAGGTTCTCCGCTTTAAGAGCCAGAACTCGTTATGGTTGGCTCTCGATACTAGGTTTGGCAGAAAGATGTGACGTGCAGCGCGTTCGCATGCTTCACATGAGCTTCACTAGAGTATGAACATATACACAGAAATATACACGTCACTGTATACTGTAGGAGTTATGTGTGACCGTTAATTACACAAGTAAATAAGTAACACGCTGCCTGTAGCAACAGTTTGAAAACCTCAAACGCTGACGGAAAAGAAATGTGTTTCGTGTTACGTTCCTCCACGAACACGTTCCCGAGTGACACGTGTGAAAGTCGTGTCTTTAGGCCAAGATTGTTGTAGCGGAGTCTCGGGGGGCCAAAATTTCCAGCCTCACCCTCGTCTGTTTTGTCCAAACTCCAAGGATGCACACGCAAACATGACAAAAAGGAAAGAGGAGGGGGGGGGAAACCCCCACATTGAGATTATCATGGAAATGAACTGTTGAGTTCTGGACTGTGATTGGTCAGGATGTTGATTAGTTTTCTCTAAAGTAGTGCAGCTGGGAATAACAGGTTTATACGAGCGCGCCCGTTTATGTATCGTTTCTCGAGGGAGCCTCCCGTGTCGGAGATTTCTAACGGTATGTTTTCCGACACGTGGAAGTCGTATTTTCCCGCACCGGAGTGTATTCTTCCTCACAGGAAATATAACGTTTTATTGAAATGTGACGGGGCGCACGGTGGCTTAGTGGTCAGCACCTCCAGGGTCGGGGGTTCGATTCCCACCGTGGCCCTGTGTGGGCGGAGTTTGCGTGTTCTCGCCGTGCTGCGGGGGTTTCCTCCGGGTACTCCGGTTTCCTCCCCCAGTCCAAAGACACGTACGGTAGGCTGATCGGCGTGTCCAAAGTGTCCGTAGTGTATGAATGGGTGTGTGAGGTGTGTATGTGTTTATGCCCTGCGATGGATTGGCACCCCATCCAGGGTGTACCCCGCCTTGTGCCCCATGCTCCCTGGGATAGGCTCCAGATTCCCCGCGACCCTGTAGGAAGGATAAGCGCTATAGAAGATTGATAGATGGATGGATGGATGAAATGTGACGTGAGCATGGCATTTTGTCATGACCTATAAACTACTTGGTAACTGGAAGGAAAATAGTGTGTGTGTGTGTGATGCCTAAGCGGATCTTGGATTCATTACAAGATGTGGTCAGTGTGATCAATCTCTGTGCCAACGAGGCAACTCCCGATTCCAGGACCCTGCTTAATTTAGCCTGAACTGAAACACAATCATCGTGCTCATTCAGAGCTCGGTGCTTAAAAACTCCCAACCTAGAATTATTTAGTGTGGAATAAACATGGAATAATCCGTGCTTATTATCGTCCATAATTACCCATGCATCCGTTTATTAATGACGAGTCTGTTCGTTCAAAGAAAGCGAAATGACTCGTGAGTCATTTATAACGAATCGATGGATCTATACGATCATTTCTAACGGTGACGATAATACCGAATATCACCGAAATTTATTTATTTATTTATTTATTTAAAATAATTAAGGTTAAATGTATTATAGTTTTAAAGAAGCGTTCACTTTTCACAGCTAAATTAATTTGACATCTTTATACCGGTACACCCTTAAGGGTTCTTTTGGTTGTCCTTTGTCTAGGCTCAACGTGGAACCCTACATCAGTGTGGCTTTTCTGGTAGAACCGTTTTTGGAAACGAAGAACTTTTATTTTTTTATTTTATTTTTTTGAGGAATCCTTTTCTAACAATGTAGTACAAATCCAAATCAAGTGTTGAAGATGATTCCGGTGTATTTGATATCAATATTTTCAGACCGAATCGGTGTCATGGAGGAAAAATAATCTAAAAGGTTTCATACAGAAGAAGAAGGGGGGGAGGGGGGAAAAATAAATAAATAAAAACGCCTTTTTTGTCTCTTCTCGGTCCTAAAAGCAAAAAAAAAAAAAAAGAAAGTCTGACCTCATCTGAAAGGTTCTGGAGCGTCTTAGATTACCTCTCTGTGCTCTTAAACTCAATCACAGGAGCTTTTGTCACACTCGAACGTGTGCCGCGAGAGTGAAGAGGACCAGAGTGACCTTTTTATAGAATAGCCTGCGCGCCAAAATATGAACCGTCGAGCTTAACGGCACCGTATGAAACCCGTCCTTTTTTTCTTTTTTTTTTTTTTTTTCTTTTCTGAATCCGCAATCACATTCGCCGGGTGGATTGGTGTCTGCCCTGCAGTCAACCGTCAAAAACGTCGTCTTCTGATTTCGACGCGATTCCAGCGCTGCACCTGGTCATCGAGGGGGGGGGTCGTCCATCGTCCCGGAGGACGGACACCGAAAGCAGCCCGAAGGCCTGCCCGCATCCCGGCATCCGCATTCCATCTCCAAATCCGGATTCTTTCCTTCCTCTTTAAACATTTACAGCACGCGTGCACGTGCGAGCCTCGTAACGCGGCCCGTGATGTACACGGTCCGTGCATGGCGCACTCTTGCACGAGTACTCGGTTTATACAGAAGTGTTTATCACACAAGACGGATGGAGCTCTCTTCTCCAGGCTGTACATCTCCGAGAGATCCGACGCCGTCTTGCTCGCGTGCGAATAAATGATGCGTGAACACCATGCTTACGTTCTGGAGATCTAACGTGGATACGTTTTCCCAAGTCGCAAAGAGGATGATCATTTTCTTGTGTTAATGACTGAATAATGAGTCGTTTTGCCCGTTGATTGTGTTCTATAAGGAATAAAACCCTGCGTTTTTGCTGTCCAGGGAAAATAATCGACACTGAAATGGTGTCATGCAGCAGACTCGCTGTTACGTTGATGATTTACTACACCGGCACGTCCCAAAGTGTTTTATTCCTCTTACACCACAGCAATTTGCCAGCGATTACAGTTCTTTTGTGCTAATTCGACGACACGTCATAGTCATTTTCCTTTCGTAGTCACATTTATTGTTGCGTAACCATACGTCATAGCGGCTATAAAAAAAAAAAAAAAATTATTTATTTATTTTTATTTTTTAAAGTGGCGCAAACGCAAACTCCCTTTTCGTCCTGAAGACGCACCGACACGGGAGACTCCTTCCGTAGCGTCACCATGACGACAGTGTCTTAGTACGAGTCCCCGTGAACGACGAGCCGTCTCTATAGAAACGATAACGTTGTCGGAACGAGCGCGTTCGTATAAACCCGGAACTGCGGTGTTGGAAAATAAATCGACACCACCTGACCAATCGGAATCCAGGTTCGACGGCCGCTCTATCGCGAAGGTTTTGATTAATTATTTATTCATTTGTACCGCCTCGAGTTTGCTTATTTATTTATTTATTTTTAAATCATCCGAGTGTATAATGGAAAGCAAGCTGGAAATGTCTTGAAGTAAAATAATAATAATATTTTAAAGACGATGTTTAAATCCGGGTGACTCCTGGGAGTTCGTCGGAGCCTCGTTTAAAAGTTTCCGAACCTCCTCGAGTTTGTTTTATTACAGTTTAATTGCTTTTATTGCCACAGTCCAAACACAATAATTCAGTATAGCGATTAAAATAAGGCGAGCTTCATCTTTGTGGAGATTAGGAACTGAAAGCAAGCGTTTAATAATGGGATTATATATTTATATATGAAAGACAGGCAAACTTTGAAGCTTAGTCCATTAAACGTCTAGATAAATGACTCGCACGATGCTGGCATTGCGTGTAAAACAAATATCCAGTGATTTATCCGCTAATTCTAATATACACGCTAACTACAGTTAGTTAAAGTGATGTAGGTTCATTATTATATAATCTAGAAGTTCACTGTAGCTGATTAGAGTGATGGGCTTTTCTGATCAGATTCCATCTAGGTTGTTCCAATTTTTTTTTTAAAAAGTCGTCATTTAAATAGTAACATTTCTCGAGAAACGTTTCTCGATTATTAAGTTTGAGTATTTAAAACAGGATCATTTTATAAAAAATTTTAAAATACTCCAGGAGGTCCAAAAACTGGCAGCGTACACATCAATCTTTGATCCATGGGCAATGTTTGTTCTCCAACCCGATTGGTCGGCGGAGGGATTTTTGGCCGCCTTTCCGTGACCTTCGCAAACGGCGCGACCAGACGAAGAGCAAACGGACAGATGGAAAGGCAGATAAAGACACCGGGGCGGAGAGAATAAACGGTCAGCTTTGACGTGACGTCTGAACGCGTTTTTAGGCTGGTCAGGGTACGGCTGCGCGTTCGCCTTGGAATCGGCACCGTGTGCGTGGCAAACCGTACGGCCAGAACATGCACGACGACACCAGATCGCGCGCTACCACGCTGAGGGTTCAGGTTTAGATTACTGGACTCGTTTCTATAGCGACGGCTCATTCGGAGGAACTTGAACGGAGGAAGCTCCACATAAACAGATTTAAAATGTTAACGTTTTCTGTAACATTGTTTTCATGTAACATTTATGGAAGGAGTCTCCAGTGTCAGCAGTGGTAGTTGTGACTTTTCCAACAGCTTCAGGACCGAGGAGTTTAAGCCTTGTGGTTTCTCGGTTCACAGTGATGTTTGTTGGTAAATGAGACCTGTACTCGTGTTCCGGGCACGTGAGCTGAATACGTGCTGTGATGTCACGTGATGCGTCTCGGCCCAAACCTGCTGTAATTCGCAAGCGTATATTGCAAGATCGGCTAAATATTGTTCGGTATGTTCATTTCTGCGATCGCAAAATCATGAAGGCACTGAATAATAAATCTGCTCAGGGTAGTCAAAAAGGTTTGGGGTTTTTTTTGTTTGTTTGTGTTTTTTTTTGTTTTACGTGGACCACCAGTATCCAAATAATCACGATAATGTCCAATCGCCTGTCAACCGATAGACTTTTGGGGGTGTGGCTCTGGAATAAACACTTTAAAATAAATAAATAAATAAAATTTTTAAAAAGTGGGGTTGTACTTAGATTTTGAGCTTGCACCAGAATCACTGATTGCACCTTTAATCTCCTGGGTGTGCGCATCAGCATGGGTTACACCTAATCACTGAATGTTATACGCTTTTTTTTTGGGGGGGGGGGGGGGGGTATATAAACTCATTTATATACTAAAATTAAATAAATTCTATCAAAGATGTCTGTAAATCTCATCCTGGACTGCAGGGGAAGTAGTTATGTGTTGTGAAATGCTGCCCCCTTGTGGATTTCAGTTGGTTTCAGGTTATTTTAAGTCGACGATCCGGCAAGTAAACTACTACTAAGTGAAGCACACTTCTGCTAGGTGAATTTAATCACCCCAAAAAGTGGTACTATTTTGGAAACCCCTGAAACAAAGCTGAAAAAACATGGAATAAGATGTACTCTTCTCAGGCAGCCTGTTTTATCAGTGGACCCTAATGTATAAAAAGTACACCGGCTGCTTTTATGGGCGAAACTTCTCAGGAGTGGGGAGAAGGGGGGAAGAAAAAAAAAAAAAAAAAGTCAAAGTAAACGAGGTGATATTTTAGATGGAGACGTCTCCCGAGTGAAACGAAAGCTTCAGAGACCTGAAGGGTCAGATTGCTCTTCGCTGCATTACAAAGCCGGTCCTCTGCTCGGGCCGGGAAAGCTATTCAGCTTCGAATCGCTGCTGAATAAGGCACACTGACACTCTGTTCTAAAGCCAAAAATGGGAATTAATGGGACTGACAGAACCTTTTTAAACCACAGAGGGACTCGGGGGGGGATTAAAAACGCTCTGAAAGAGAGTCCCGTTGCCTCAGAAAAGAAAATTGGAATCACTATAATTCTTTATTCTTATAGAATAATTAATATGACTTATCAGAGCCTGGGAGGGAGGGGCCTGGGATTCTGCTCCGTTTTCATCGTCGCTCCTCCTAATTATTATTGCTTTTATTAAATATACTCAAGGTTCTTACGTTCATTCGTGTCTGCTAATTAAACCTAGAGTCTGTGCATGCTATAGCTTGATGTGGGGGTGGGGGGGGAATACAGCACGAGTAAACATTATCGCTCTTCTCATAGAGTTTTAGATTCATTCACAGGAAGCTGAAGGCACCAAAAAACCTGTGCATTAGGCGTGTAACGCAATGCCTCCGTGTTATATCGGGCTGCTCGCCTGCGTCAGACCCAGACTTGCATCCACGTTTAATCCGGAGAAATCCGAAAAACGCCGTTTTTCCCGCGTTGTCGTGCGGACTGATGAAACTGAGCTACTCAAAAACGATGACGTATTTTTAGTCACGTGACCCATTCGAGTCGAGACGAAGTAGCGCAGTTGTAGTGCCTGATATTAAGTCTGTATGTCAATTTGTACAACCTTCCGATCGCATTTGTTAAATAAACGCAGGCCAAAGCTCCTTACGTTTTTTTTTTTTTAACGTATGCGCGGTATAGGGATGAACGCTGTTTTTTAAATAAAGTTTTAAGTGTGGGCATTTTACAACATCTTATTTATATTTAAAGTCTAGACGGAGTTTTCAGATCTGTCCGGATTGACGCGGACGGGTCTGCGCATCTCTGGTCATGGTTTGACGACGCGATATCTGCAGTTTTGCTCGACTTTTTACAAATCAGGATATGATCTCATGGATACACGGACGCATCAGTACAAGTCTCAGACCGCGGCTGTGTTTTTGTCCGTTTCTGTTAAATTTTTTTATTTATTTATTTTTTAAATTCTGAAATAATCCTTTCCAGAAGAAAATCAGAGTTTGCAAGAGCAAGATGTCAAAAAGGCAGCTCCGAGCTATAAAACACTCGCACCATCACCGGATCTATCTGAACACTTGCATTCTCTCATTTTACAAACACTAATGAAGGAGTAATCGGCAATCAGTCGGACGTATTATTAACCAATTTTGTACAACGATTTGAGAATAACAACGGTAATTATCCAAATTATTAATACAATTGCACAATTGAATAAAATAAATTTGCTTTCTCCAGTCTTGAACACTTTTTTAAAATTATTTATTTTATTTGGCCTCCTCTGCAATAACAATAAAAAAATTTTGTTTCAAACTTCGGTCAAGAAGCACTGATGGCAGGGGGAGAGGGGGGGAGAGGGGAGGGGAGGGGGACTCGAAACAAATATCAAACAGCACTGAAAAGAAAAACAAGGAAGTCTGAAATTTGGACCAAAAGGGAAAAGAGAATTATTATTATTATTTTTTGTAAAAACCTCACGTCACTGCCAACACTGTCTACTAATATTTAAAAAATAATAACGTCGAATAGTGCAATACTCCCAGAGATCTTGAAAATGTTTTAGTTCTGTTAGTAAAAAAAAAAAATTAACATTATACACTTGCACCATCGACACAAATATAACACTAAAACAATACAGTAGATTTTCTCCCCGTTATCAGCACTGACCTCGCAACAAAGCGACGCCGCAGCAAGACCCCATCCGCTCGACCTGAATTTCTCAATGTCGCTTTTCAGCGTCGGGGTAAAAAAAGAGATCAGTCAAATATCTCGTGTGTGCGCGCGCGCGCGTGTGTTTAATGCAAACAGTGTTTTCAGAAATGACGTTCGTACCGACTTCTGCGTTATTGTACTAATCTACAAATCTACACACACGCGTTACACCTGCGTGCAAAAGTTTGCGTACTCGCGGTGATCTGAAGGAAGCATCCGGTGTGTGAGGGTTTTTTTAAAAATAAATAAATAAAAATAGTCTGAGGGAGGATATTAGAGACTATGTGCTTTGTTGTGGCCGGTTGTCTTGTTGCAGGATACAAAAGATTTCATTTCGTTAAGTCATTCATTATAACTGTCCTGAAATGAAAGTAACTTTGGGGGGATTTATTTAAGCCGTACGCTGCGTGCTTAACATAAACGTGTATGAGATGAAATGCTGTGCGTCGTGCTGTTGTAAGGGGATAATCGGAGACGGAGCCACCGTTCCCTTCCCTCAACTCTAAACAATTACATTGTTTGTTTGTCTGTTTAAAAAAAAAAAAAAATTATTAACGAATGACGTGCTGTACTAATAGTGATTATGACCTCAATCTGGGATGGAATTCAAGTTTAACTAGATTTCCTCCCTCACAGACCCCAGTCGAGTTCCTCCATTTCCTCGCTGAAGGTCAAAGAATCTTTGTATTGTAATCTACAAACTGGGATACAACCATCAGCGCCATTACTGGTGAGTACTGGGATTAGTGTTTTTTTTTTCTTTCCCTTTTTCTTCTGTAATTCATACAGTACTGTACAAACATCTGAGGTGCATGTAAGGAAACACTTTACATTAACGTTCCCCCGTGAAACAATATCAATATGCGTCTCTGTAACATTGTGGAAATTAGTAGATATTTATTTATTAAATTACCTTTAACACCTTTTCCCTAAACGATTACAAACTGTGCAGCGCACTCGGGTACGGGGCGACGGTCACAATATTTATTTATTTTTTTTTAGTATTGTGTACATAATTTATATCTTTTTGTTGTATGGCCCAGCCTTACTTGGAACACGTTTCGGATCGTGCTATAAATTTAATTTAAGTTACGTAAACATATTTTAGACGCATCGAAGGTCGGTTAATTCACACGTAAATGGATTTAAAGACATGTTTAATCGCCGTTTCCGGAAGGAGTCTCTGGTAAAGCTGTAACATGGTGAGTACGTTTACAGGAGTTGCATGTTGAAGAACGATTAATAGCTCATGTTGACCGACGTGCAGTTTTGGGTGTCTCGTTTTTAACTTTACGAGCGCTTCAAGTGCACTTAATTATTTGTCATGATATGTGTAAATAGATGACTGCTGGAAGCCGTGGGCTGCGTCCCAACCTACTATATAGTAGGTAAGTACATGTCTGTAACGCACTTCAATCGGATTATTGTTGTCCGTGTACTGATTGGATAAGGAATAACACATTCAGTGTCAGCTAAGGGAGCCTTAAGGTAATGTGATGGCAGAAATCCTGTAAAGTTAAAACAAAGCCTTTCCAAGTGTTAATTAAATATATTAAAGCAGTAAATTATGATTTGTTCATTGTGAAATTTTTTTTGTATATTGTACAATTGTCTAGAAGGTTGAGCCAGGCTTCATGGAGAACCTGCTACAGTATTGGGCTTGAAAACTATATAGGGACAGTGCCAAGAGTTTTGTACAGTACTGTGAATAAACTGTGTTGTCCTGAATATAAGGCTTGATTGTACAAATGTTCTTACTCATTTCACGTCATCCCGTGCCGTCCTTTTTATTTTAACATCAGTGTTTCCAGTCATTCAAAGTGCAACTTTTTACCCCCCCAAGAAAAAAAAAACCACCATGAAGAAGCTGTCCCTCATCACTGCTGAATGCACCGCCCTGCCTGCCCCTCGGTTCCCTCGTTCTTCTGCTCCATCTCCACCTACAGGGGGAAAAGATGAGGTGTAATGATGCACAGCACCCAACAGAGGGCAGTCAAATCCTGCAACTGATAAAATGGTGCGATTTGAATCTTAAACACACAGTTCACAAGTTTAATAAATTGTGTTTGGTAGCTATTTCAAAGACTTATTAGGGTACCCCCCCCCCCCCAGGAAGAACCTAGTTAAAAGAGACTTCGTTATTGTCTCAAATATCTGTTAACAGCAGAGTAGGTCTGTGGCAAGTGGCTTGTTCTAGATTATACTTTTATTTTTCTATAAGAAAAATTGTACCTTTGGAAAAAAGGAAAAAAAAACTCAGTGACCTATTTAACTACGGTCATGGGAGGGCCACCTGCTCCCTCAACACTACTCGTATGGTAACGCAAAGATGGTACAAACCCTTTTGTTTCCTCTACAGCCACCCAGCTTCTAAACCCCTCCTGTGAAGATGAGCCATAATGGGAGCAGATGTTTGTGGGCAGTGACTCTAGCCACCTTAATGACATGTTTGGATTGCAGCAGGGAAAACAGCACTGGCAGCTGAGACAGCAGGCTGCTGGAGGGTGACTGCCTGTCTTTCAGCCACTGTCAAATGGCTGATGAGCTTTAGCAGTAAGTGATTCCTTCCCCAAAGACATGCACACATCACTGTGTATGGGAGTGAGATCACTAAACCAACTTCACCACCATTTCGGGAAATCGTCTTTGAATACGGACAAGGTCTGCATTTCCAGAAGGAAGAAGGGACTCTACGCCTGAACGGTGACCACGCATCTTGTCCCTCCTGCCCACAACATGAACTTGACTTACAAGTAAACAGTGGTGAAAGGAAATGTCTCAGACGTGAAGTTCTCTCTCTGTGGGTGTTCATGAAGACATTTATGTGCACAAATCATGCTACCATGTTTTGTTTTTAAACGCCCACACACGCACAGTACCTGGTAGGAGTAATGCGCTTTGTAAGTGATCCACTTCTTCAGCTCGGCCCTGTCTCGGACAGACAGCGAACGGACGCTGGTCTTCGAGGCTGAAGCAGCAGGCATGTCGAACTCCACCTCCAACACATCCTGGAACTTGTTTGGCACCTCCCAGTCAGAGCCCAGCTCCAAACGGCAGAAGAAGGTGTGAGGGTGACCCAACACTGGGAACAAAACAAACACCGGCTTAATGATGGCACAACAGGAAGGAATTCTCTGTACTATAGAGAGTTAGTTCTGCATTTTATGTTCACATCCATCCTAATGATCACCCTTTTAGAACACCACAGGAAATACTATTAAAGATTTAAAAACCGCAATGTCCTGAAGACGTTCGCTTAAAACTTTAACTCGGACTGTCATGAAGTCCGGAGACTCCTTCCATGAAATGTTAAATATCTTACTTGCTGTTACTATAGAAACAATAACCGACAAATGGGGCATGCCCTTATAGAAAAATAATACACTCCTTGTGGCCAAGCAGATGGATACAGACTATTTCAATAAAAACCTCATGCTGCATTGACGAGCGTCCATCCTTAAATGTCTGTGATTCGTGATTGTTGCTCATCTACAAATCAGCCAAAATCTCACCTCACTCCACGTTAAAACTCTCTCCCAGATCAGATTCGGCTCGTCAGATCGTTATCGTGCCGTTAAAGAGCTGAAACAGGTTTTTCTTCAAGCAAAAGGACAAACTGTGCACGGTAGGGTTCCCATGAGACGGCGACTGAGGACCGCGAGTTCCAGGCGGCCGCGTGACGTGACGATACTGGGCCGACTTCCCAGGCACAAATTATGCGTGGTCTAAACGGCATGGGGATTCGCTCTGTTTTTACAATCTAAAAAGTAAACGCAAGCTGTTCGGGAAAACGAGCATATGTCTGGATTAACACAACAATCGGAATAGAGTAATTAAAACGTGATCATGAATGAAAGACGACAGAAACTGTTATTACATGGGATGCTAGAAAGAAAAAGAAGAAGAAGAAAGGGGGGTGGGGGGGGAGAGCAACATTAACTGTAGAAACTGTGGATTGTAACCTTGTGTAAGAATGCATTGAGGGAGACACGAAATGAAAAGAAAGGCTGCAGGGGGGTGTGACCTAATGAATGATGACAGCTGGGGCTTTGTCCAGCCAATCCGACACACACAGAGGAAACCCTGCTGATCTGCCATTGAAAGGTTTGAAGCACAGGCCTATTGAATGCTAAAGCTAGACGCATAGAAAAAAGTTAGACGGTAAATAACGAGTGTTTTCTCTGCTTCTGCACACTCAGGAATGTAATATCAGCCCAGAAATAAAAGGCACCAGGGATGCGATTTGCACAGGGAAATTTGTCCGTTAACGTGCGCGTGCTTAAATCTATTTTATACCATAGAGCTGTACATTCATTGTCTATAACTATGACGTTTATATGAATGTGCTCGCTCTAACGTGTTATCGTTTCTATAGCGACAACTTACACGGGAGCTTGTATGGGCGGATGGGGAGAAAGTAAGGAGTCTCCAGTGCCAACAGTCAGAGGTAAAGCTGTAAAAAAGTTTTTCTCTGAACTTTAGCATTAAGCTAGCTTCATAAAATTATAAATAGCACTTTGTAAATACCAGATAATCTTGCCCTATAGATGCCTGGACACTGTAGGGGTGCCATTTCTTTTGAGAGCAGCAGTTTTGGTTAGGGAGAAGTAGATTAAACTGCCCCCCCCCCCCTTTTTTTTATTAAATAAGAACAAGGAAGATGCTTTAAAAATGTCAGTTAGCAACACTGTTCATTATTTTGCCCATTTCTCACCCTGATGCTAATTCTCCAGCAGCAGCTTTTCTATATTCTTCAGTAGAATATCACTTCAAAAACGACAATTCTGGTGTCTCTCTGATTTATGTTAGGAACCGTACTGCGCACTGAGCCTAAACGTTTAAACTTGTTTCAGAGATATTAAAAAAAAAAAAAAAAAGGGTTCCATCACTAGTAATTTATAGATGAGGTTATAAAAGATGGATGAGAAAGAGAACGCTTGTGAGAGAAATAAATGAGGCCATTACAAAATGGTTCCTAAAATGTTCTTTAGACAAGAAAGGAGTTCTCAGCTTTCTAAACAGGTACTACTTGGGACCGTCCTCCAGTCTAGGTAGGGTTCTACACAGAAACTTTTTGTAATACTAGATTCAACCTTGACCTACCACAGAAGCTGGTTGACAAATGGTTTCATGTAGAGTTCCAAGAAGAACCCCCGAGCAACCCTGTGTGAACCTACAAATAGCTTCTCTCGGCACTTCCTTATAGGATTCCTCAAGAGTTCTGTAGAAGGTTAATAAGCGTTCTGAACATGTGTCATGCTACGGTTAGCATTTTCCCCCCCTAAGAGTATATTGGTCAAACGACCTCTATACTTCATCAAGGGATTCCTCAAGGGCACTTTGGAAGGTATACCAGCTTTCAAAATGGGTTCTACATAGAACCTTTGGTTCTAGTCCCACTAGAGCAGTCGTCACCAAACCTGTTCCTGTAGATCTTTCTTCCTGAAGACTTTAGCGCCAACCATAATCGTGCCCACATGACCATCTAAAATCATCGCCTCCTCAAGAAGTTCTCGATAAACCCGATAACAGGCGTGTTAAAGTTTGGTTGGAAAACTTTTTTTAAAAAAAACAGTACAGTCCTACCTGAGTTTTTGTCTGGCAGGCGGCTGATTCTCCACACCACGGCTCGGAAGGCTTGCTCGTACTTCGCCGTGCCCAGAGTAACCCGCATAGCTGGTTCTGACCCCGAGGTGCTAGCGGAACCAAAGCTGGCTCCTTTATTAAAGCGTGCCTTCAGGGACTTTTCTCCCGTCACGCTCTCCCTGCGGAAGTTCTTTGCCCACGTATCGGGTATGGGGTAACGGATAACAACGTTTTCACATGGTATCAGCGTCAGAGGGTCTCTACTGGCTGAGAAGCCTGTCGACATCACTAGCCAGGACTGTAGCTCCACCTCCGCACCTCGAACATTGACGACCGTTCTCAGGGTGAAGGGCAGAGTCTTCTCTGCGTACGCTGTCCGGAAACGCAGAAGCTCAAATCTCCGTCCTGATGGGGGCTCGAAGGAGATCGTCCTGGACCGTGTAAACTCTGGTTCGTCTGCGCACCCGTGCAGTCGACAGTCGCGTAGACGGATCCAGCGTGTGGTAGTGTTGGGGATGATGTCATGCCGGGACACCACCTCTTTACCTTTCACCTGGACATCGTTGAGGCCTATGCAGCAGGGGGGTGAGCCCGTTAAGAAGGCAAGCACGGAAACCCGCGTCGTTACCAGCTGTCGGAGGATACGGTTGTCTCCTTTTGATAGGACCCCGTAAAAGCTATCTACAACTTCGACCTGGATCTCCTCTTCGGAGTAAGGCACGGGGGAGTTGATGGCATCCGCGTCTGCAGACAACACCGCCAGCTTTTCCTGCAAAGCATACCTGAAGCTTAGAAAATCCCCGTAGTCCGTGGTCCCAAGCTTTACCAGTTGCTCCTTTACAGGCAGGTGAACCACGGTGACTTTTGGCTGGATCTTGCGCTTCTCCTTGTATACCACTTGGTCCAAGCTGAGAGTATGGACACGGCTGTTCTCCTCATAGTGTTGCATTTTGTGTTCGGAGATCTCGAGCTGGACACCGAGCTGAAACTCCTTAAAGTGTTTCTCCAGGCCTTTCTCATAGTAGAGCCTCAGCTTACCAGCGTCGCTCAGTCTCACGTAGATCGGCCCCCAGTGCCGAGAAGACATGATGTTCTTCTTCTCGGGAATGCGCAGGAGCATGGGCCAGCCGTCTTGAGGAGCCACGTGAGCCGGTTCATATGGGACGTCCGCGTCGTCCCCTTGGTCCAGAGAGTCATCTGGTAGAGAAGGTTCCTGGTCAGGATCAGAGATCTGCATGTTTTTGAACTGATCCAGGCCATCGCAAGGGAAACCTGTGGGACCAGTCCCACTCCCGTGATCTAAATTCCCTGCAGTGGAAAAGAAAAAGAAGGAATCCCTTTGGGGGTCAGGATTAGGGAGAGGAGAATCGAACGAGAAGGCGGGAGGTGTCCCCTGGGTTTCACGGCTGTCCGATGACGTCAGTGCAGTCTTATTGAAATAGGCACTGAAAGGGTTAATAGGAGAGGGCTGGACGTTTGAAAAATCCTCGTGCAGAAAGGGATTCTTCTTGGAGTAAGGAGTGCTGCTGTTTAACAGCTTGCTTTCCAAGACAAACACAGCATCCGTTCCATCTGGGGTTAAATCCAGAATGTGCCTCTCCGTACTCTGGTTTTGGATGGAGGACACAATCAAGTTGCTATTGGGGTCCTGTAAACGTAAATTGTTCAGGTTACCAATCCTAACGTTGGATGGTTTGGCCGCATGCTGGTAGGCTTGCTCCTCCACGTAATTATCATCGTCATCATCGTTATCATTATCATCATCATCAACATCATCATCAAAAGTGACCCAGTTGGCAAAGCGGCTGGTGTTTGTTTGGCCATTTGTATGCGTGATGTTGGATGTCCAGTTGAGTGCATCCATGTTGTTTATTCCCTCATCCTCTAGGCAAATAGATGAATCTGCAAAGTGAGAAAAAAGTTGAACTTTCCACATCTGCGCAAAAATGACAGTCGTTATATAAACGAGTCGTTTAACTATGTTAGCACGACGTTCATTCGCAGCCCGGTTAAACAAACATTACAGATTTGCTACATCACACACTGTTTGTTCGTTATACTCATAACATACACTCATTTGTTTCCCTTAGTCTGTATTAAAGCACTTGACTAGCTCGCCGCAACTTCTTATAATCACGTTTGCTACCACTTTTTCGCCGTGTCGGTTTCCAAGCAACCAAAACATCCAGGACAGCACACTGGAGCTTTTACTTGTCCGGTTGTTTAGCCAGAGATTGTGATTGGCGTAGCTGACTACCGATTAAGTGTTGCACAGTGTTTAGCGGTTAGTCATGTTTTGCTCAAGCAGGGGTTTGGTTTCAACCACAGTGGAACTGCTGAATCAAAACTATCACGCGCATCTCGTGACATTTATATTTTTTAAATAAAAAAAAACACAAACAACCTACATAAATATTATATAAATATTTTGCATTTAGTTCAGAGAAAGTGCAAAGAAAAAAAAACCCAAATGAATCACTCGACCAACACGAATGCAGCTGGTGGCCGCGGTGTCTGATACCAAGCTGAACTTCTTGCACATAGCATTTAGCAGCAGAATAAGGGGACACACACACATTTCACCTGTTGCTAGGCACCGGCTTTCTGTCTTTCAGACCCATTTCCACTGCCAGTGCCGCAAAGGAGAATGAACTTGCACAAAGCAAAGTATGGCCTTCACATGCGCTTATATAAAACTGCACAAGCATCTTGGTGGCAATGAAGTGGACAAACAAACAAACTCTTGTTGGTTATCCATCTCTAAACTCCCAACAAGTAAAGCCTTGAGAATTAGCATCTCGAGGGAAAATGGCACTATAAAAATGTTTAAAAAAAAAAAAAAAAAATGGAAGCAAAAGCAAGTCTATTCATGTTCCAACAAAAGCTGAAGCAGAGCTCGTAAGGCTCTGATCTGAAGCTTGATCAGCAGCAGACGTTAAGTAGAGTTACACCAACAACAAATATTCCCAAAACAACTCGCATTCCACTGTTTTTTTTTTTTCATACTTGGACCTAACGGGACACTTGAGCTACTCAAAAAGAGGGGCTTTAGCACGCAGATTATCTTTCAACACTGAGGAGACCGGCTGTTTCTAAGCACCAGCTTCTCCTGGTATGTCAATATTAGTATCATCATGATGCTAATAAAGCACACACACACACACACACTTCAATAATTCAATAAAGCAATAAAACATTAAATCTTAGGAAAGAGATTACCCGGCCTCGGGGAAAGAGGAATAAAGCACTCAAAAGTAGGAAGCAAAATTCTGGCTAACTTCCTTCGTCCATGTGCAAAACAACATACTGACAAAAAACTGCAAGCAGAGCGTTTTATAAATGTAAAAGAAACGTAAAAGCATGAATCTCTGACCCGCAGTTTGAGACGATGCTAGAGAGAGAGAGAGAGACTCACCGGCGAGCAGGACAGCAGACGGGGCAGTCGCTCCGAGAGCGCAATCCTGCAGTACTGGAGTTGGGAGGTCACGTGAGGCTCTGGCCACAAAGTTGCCCGCATAGCTGAGCTGAGACATGTAGCTGCCTGTCTGTCTGTCTGACTACCTCTCGCTCTCTCCGCCCACTCCTTCTCTGATAGCCTGCTCTCCAAAAGGTATCTATATACACACCATCTATACAAACCCAACCCTACCCATAACAAAATGGTAACGCGATCATTTTTTGTTTTTTAGTCATCCTCTGAAAAATGCAGATCAAACAGATAACCGTCATGGTATAAAGACTATAAAGTAAAAAAAAAAACAACATACATGATCATGGGTCATATTGGTTTTAAAAGTGTTTTGACGAATAAATCAACCCAGGTAGGTGCATACAATAATTAATGTGTGAGCAGGGGACTGATCAAAGCTTCTGCAGGAGTGGGCGGGAGAACGTAGCAGAGATTAGGATTAACAATATAAAATAAAATGTAAAAAAAAAAAAAAATACACAACAGTCCCACATAAACCAAACTTTCTGCAGGAGTGGGAGGGGTTAAATCAGTGGACAGGATTGGTCAAATTTTCTGTAGGTTTGGATGGGATTGGTTAAAAATTCGGAAGTAGCGGGCAGGACTGATCAAACCCTTTACTGAAGTGGGTGGGATTAGTCGGGACCATTGAGAGAACCAGGGATTGGGAAATAAATAAACAAACAGCCCGACATAAACCTCTAATATGCAGCTAGTCCTGGTCTGTATCATGGAAAAGTCTGTCCCAACATGTTCGTACTACAGAAACGCCAACACGCCTGATCTCCTGCTCACCTGCTCAGTGTTACGAACAGACAGCCAGCTTGTTGTGTCTCCTGGTCTTTATACTCTAATCTGCCCAGAGCGCTCCCTCACCCCTCTCTCCTCTATTTCTATTCATCAGTCTTTAATCCTATCCTCCTCATGCACCCTGCTACACACACATAACCTAGCCTTAATCCCTAGGGGTATGTTGCATTCAAAATGGACTTCTGAAGAGTACGAGAGAGTTCTGACTATCAAAGGTGCATGTTGTGCAGTAACATTACTGCAAGAAGTGTAAACCTAGCACTCACGTCTCTCTCTCTTTAAAAAAAAATAAATAAATAAAATAAAATCCCCAAGTAGTTAGGGTTAGGTTGATATTAAATTTGATCAAATATATATTACTTGGTAGTGAAGCTGCTTTGATCATCACCACATTATGACATCAAACCCTCTTGCTCTTTTTAAAAAAAAAAAAAAAAAAAAAAAAAATCACCCAACCAATCAGGTTGCAAGTTGTAAGGAAACTAAAAACAAGTGCATTTCTGGGACGTCCTACTTTAACCGTGGCTGCATGCGGTCAAGTCAAACAAGCAGCTCAAATTCTCTTGATTTTCTGCCTCCAGAACCACAGCATAGACAACCAACCTCATCGGAGTTGCACCAATCTATCCCACCATCTTTATTTCATCGGGCAGAGTCATGTGTGGATTTATAAGGGTCAGAGGTCACAGAGAGGCAGGAAGCATGTAGCGGTGAGAGTCTGTCCTGCCGCACACGTGACGCATCAGTGCTACCTGCGACTGATCGCGGATACCAATTCACTTCCGGGCGTTCTTTATAAAACGCTGCGGATTTACAGAAATACCGCAAAACTTTAAACGTTTCTAACCAAAACATTTCTAACGTTTTGGTTAGAGATCCAGTCACGTTCACTCTCCTCACCGTGCTCCAGTTACAGCCTGTGTGAGAGGAAACAGCTGGACATCTACACGCCTTCATGGGTCCCATGAGCCTTCTCGGCACACAGCTGCCATAAAGACGTAATGCTCTCAATGACACAACTGCACAGCTGCATTAATATAGCACACACACACACACACACACACACACCACCTTGGTCACATGTGGAGGCAGTGAAGAGAAACACGCAAGACAGAAAAAAGACATACACACAGGACGGGTGTGCTATTGTTTACATGCGCATGATGTGTACATCGTGGGGGACGCCATCTTGGGCAAAAACAAAGTCCAAACAAGCTAATTCAAACGAGAACCGAGTCACATTCAAAGAAGATTCAGAGTCGTAAATAAATGAATTCAACAATTAAACAAACAAAATCATACAGATGAGCTCAGTAAGAGAGTTTTAAACCGGCTCGGAGTCGTACACAAACGGGATCTGAATCAAATCAGAGTCAAATTCAAACAAGCTGAGATTCGATCTCGGCCAAACTCGTATTCAAAGTCGGAGTAATTAAATTGTGTTCAAATATGACAAGACGTGATGCACGTCAATTTCGAATACAAGTTTCCCTAAAATTGGATTCTGTGGCTTAAAGCAGAGGTTCTCAAATTATTGTAACTAAAGCCCCCAACATCCCCACCAATCATATGGCAATGATGTAAATTGGGACGAAGGGCGCGTCTCGTTATCCGTGACATTGTTAAATCTCCGGCTCTCGGCCCCTCACTGAACAGAGCAGACGCAGAGAGAGGTGCGAGTGCAGAGGGAAAGCAGGACCTCGCGCTTGCGGGCCCGTACTGCCGACATTTGGAAAGTTGCTAAGGTTTGTCCAAGAAGTCGCTAGATTTGGCGCTATGTGCTTTTTTATTTGCAAAAAAAAAAAGTCGCTAAAGGGGTCGGAAAAGTCGCCAAGATGGCAACACTGCTCTGCACTGACAGCTAGATAAAATGCAGGGTAAGCTCCGCCTCTCCCCAGCGATAAGAAAAACACAGAGGGAGAGGGAACGCGGGGTTTTTCATTTACGCACATTCGATTTGAAAAGCGATAAAATACACAGACTACACGAATGATGCCCCGTCTGTGTTTTGTGTCGGGGACTGGTTGAGACCCACTGGCTTAAAGGGATCGTTCAAACAAAAAAATTTTAATTCGGTCATCAATTACTCAATCTCGTGTCGTTCCGAACCCATTAGACCTTCGTTCGTCTTTGGAACACAGACGAAGACACTTTTAATGAAACCTGGGAGATTTCTGTCCCTCCGTTTATAGGCCAGTAACCAAAACGTTCAAGCTCCAAAAAGTTCATAAAAGGCATCGTAAAAAAGTAATCCACGTGACTCCAGTGGTTTAATCCCAATTTTATGTTCGTTAGATATTGTACTAAATTTAAAAATGTGAATAAACTGGGACTTTGGAAGCTTCCATAAAGCTCATAGCTACAGCATGTACAACTCTCGGCTTACTGACAAGAACATACGTGTGTGCAGAAACACAATAGACCCCTGTAGAGCAAAAGTCAATCACTCTCTCGCGCTCTCACACACACCTCTGCCGCCATCGACTTCATTACTGTAGCACAGAGATTTTTTTTTTTTAAAAAACAACAACAAAAAAAAATAACCCATAACAACAAATAGACTAAATTCGATTCATTCCATTTTCTCAAGGTCACTTTCCTGCCAGCAGCGATGTCTCAGTGTTCCAGGAGGAGGAACGAATCTGGCTGCGTTTTAATGAATAAAACTTGTCAGAGCGCCTCGCCCGTCTCCCGTCTCCATAGAAACCCTGTTCTGAGCGGGCGCATGCCGGGCGGCTGAGGTGAGCGCAGATGGATCGGTCCTCTGCGCTAACGGCTCTGCAGTGAATTACCTCTTTCGCACGAGAGAGAGATTTCTGACTGCAATCAGCACAGCGCTGCTCCACGGCGCTCGTTACTCAGCCGAGCAGAGCGTCTGAGGAACACCTGTCAGGGGGCCAGCAGAATTTGTGCTTCCCAGATCATCAATCATTTTTACATCGAGCTGACGGCCTTTTCTCCGGCCCTGCCTGGCAGATTCACTCAAACTTTTACTTCACCTCCGTGCCTGCGGTTCTCTCCGGCCCTAGGGGGTTTTAGAAGGTTGAATTATGAAGCGGTGTTGGCAAACACTCGGCTCGCGCACACCCAGGGAGTGGCTCCGAGTCACGGAGAGGTCACAGAAAGCGTGATAAGAGACCTCAGCCTGGAGCGCAGTCTGTTACAGCACTCCAAGTTGCTTATTTTTCAACAACGGCATGTACTGTTATAAAGAGCTGACCTTGCAGACTCAACCAGCGATGTTAAATAAACATCTCCTTACCGAAAAATTCACCGCGCGAACGGTTACTCGAGCTTTTTAAATCTATTTACGTGGAGCACCCACAGTACAAGTCCCTGTGAATGACCTGCTACTATAGAAACGATAACGCATTAGAACGAACCCAGGAATAGAAAGCTCTACGGCTCCAAAAATATTATTTGAAAACCTTAAATAACGTTCATGAAATACCCCGTGACCCCGCCCCTTCCGAACAAGCGGATCGGCTCTTTTAATCGAAAGGCACGACCGCGTTGAGTGTCGCGCCTCTGGTTGTACTCACGGGCCGAGTGCGGAGGTGAGGTGCTGTGACTCGGAGGTTCTGTGCCGAGAGACGGGAGGTCACAGGACGAGGCGTCCATGCTCGTGGAGCTCAGCTCCTCAGACGGCGCACCCTCAGAGGCAGGAGCAGAGCTCCAGAAACCGGCTGAGGAGCACACGCTGTGTCTGGGACCTGGAACACACACACCGTGGGCAAGACTTAGAAAGCGCATACTCACAAGTTTGGAAGATGAGAGAACGCTTTAAAAGATGTAGATATAAAATAAATAATAAGTAAAAAAAAAATAAAAAATGTGTGTTTCAGATATTTATTTCTCACAACAGAACCAGGCAATGTTTTACCCAAGCACAACATCGCCAGTGTTTACCATGTTATGGAATAAAACTCAGTGTTTTTTTTTTTAGGAAAAAAAAATCAACGCCAGGGTGGTGTGATCAAGTGAGATACTGTTACTACCGTGAAGTTGATTATTTTCAAAACACCACCATGTACCGAAGTGATTCATTCCAGCAATCTTTCAACGATCACGACTTACCGTACATCTTATCCGTTTACAGTTACGCTGAAATGTCGTGGGAGGTTAGTTCCTGTTTTCCCGTGCGTTAAAGCAGCTATAAACAAAAACGGTTATTCCTTCACCGTCCTCTAGTTGTCTTTTCTCCTGAAGAAACCGCAACTCAAGAACAAACACACCGGCACTGGAGACTCCTTCCATAAATCTGAAACAAATCTCTCATGGGGTTTTTTTTGTTTTGTTTTTTTAAATAATTTTAAATCTCTTTAGGTAGTCGTTGTGAATGAACTGTTGCTACGGAAACCATATCGTATTATGACGGTTGCATTAATATAAACCTGTGACTTGCAGCTGGACTATCGCCAGAGCTGTTACAGTAAGTTAATCGACACCTTCGGACCTTCGGACCATCAGCAATCAGCAGCACCGCTAATGAACACGCAACAGTCCATAAACCATAATTAAAGAATGCCTAACATACACAAGCACTCAAACGGTACACGGGACCTGAAACCAGCGCGTTAAAGCCTGAGAGACCTTGCACCGGTGCACACACTCGGCTGTGCGTGTTTCCATAACAAGCAGGTGCGCTCATCGAATTACAAACGGAGACAATTAAATATTCACAGCGGGAGAGAGACGAGTGTTTCAGCAAACGGATTACACATCCCGGATGAGAGAGCGGAACGTGTGCTGATGGGTATCGAGCCGATTAAACGTCGCTGCAATCAATCAGCTCGGCGCTCTTAATTAGCGCTGCTGTAAATGCCGTCGCATGAGAAGACTTTTGTTACGAATTACCGTGTAAGAGAGTCTGATCTCACGGCCTGGCTTTATTAACCCGGACAAATATTACACGGAAACTTCAACAAAACAGCACAGGGTTCATTCGCATTTTACGTTTGAACGTCGAAATGGTGTTCGTTTCACAGAACCAAACCCCCGGTGCCTTTCCCCTCTCGGTGCGGTTCTTCAGGCAAGAACAGAGCGAAAACTCGTACGCTCGGGTCCGAGAGGAAACGAGCGAGGAGGTCTCGAGCCACTCCCGAGTCGACTCGCTGAGAAAGTGATTCGATTCTGAATCGACTCGACTCGAATGCAGGAAGTGAACCGATCATACAGTGAATTTCGGGTTGTAGTGCTGCTCGTGTTTCGGAGATCTGGACCAACAAACAAAAACAGAAAATAATGCTAGTGATGTGACACATGCAATGTTTCAACCTTTCTTCGTGCGAATCCTTCATTCACATCCGAGATGCACGTCTTTAAACGCGGCTTTAAACCCATCGGCCTCTTCGTGTGGCGTTTGTATTACCGTGGGCCAATTTTTACGGTGCCGTATCGAGCTCAGCGTATAGATTTATTTCCTCGCAAGGGAACAGCATCTAACGCAAAGTCACTCTCCGACGCCATTATCCCTCATCAACGTTCTCTCGGACGGATCATCTTTCCTCTGTAATCCACGCTAATGGAATAATCACTCGGCTCCTTTTGTTGCATTTCCTCTTATTACGCTTTAGCACATGGAGTGATTTATGGAGGTCGCCATGGCAACCTGGCATCCCAGGCATCCCACACTTGGGTAATTTGCGAGTGCCGTGGTCGGTGTGAAGGAGATCATCCTCTCAGCGCTGCGAACATGATCAATACGCTGTGCTGTACAGGAAGGGGATAGAGTGTACGGTCAAACGGCTTTATTTCCGAGAGTTGTTTTATAGCTCTCCGTATCATGCGGTTACGGGGAAATAATCAGCGACGGGGTGGTGCGATGAAACAGAGTTACTGTCACCACGCTGAAACAGCATGTCCCGAAGGGTGGTTTTATTCCCCTTATACGATGCCGGTTTTGTCAAAGATTTATTTATTTATTTATTACTGTTAAAGAATGTCAGGTAGTATGTTTTATCCATTAATAGTTCATAAGGTCTACTTCAGTCATTGAAAAGCTAGTTCCAATAATTTCTTGTAGCTGTAATATCACTTTTAGGAAAAAAAATAAAAATTGTCGTCAATTTTCTTACTTGCGGTGCTGTGAAAAAGTATTTGCCCCCATCTTGATTTCGTGCATCTCACACTACATTGGTTCAGAAATGAAAACAAAATCTAAAGATAAAACTAAGGCAACCTGAGTAAACACAAAATATATATAGTTTTTAAACGATGATGTTATTTATCGAAGCAAAAAAAGTTATCCAATAATACCTGGGCCTGTGTTCAAATTTATTTGCCCCCATAGTTACTAATTCCCCAAATCTATGAAAAAGCATTCGTTATGGGGTTCAGCTGGACTACATGCAACTAGGCCTGATTACTGCCAGTCCTGTTCAATCAAAATCAACACTTAGATAGAACTTTTTCCAAACAGCATGATGTTGGCTAAAAGAACTTACCCAGTAACACACTATGCCAAAGTTTGGGACGGGTTACAAAGCGATTTCAAAGGCTCAGGGACTCCAAATAACAACAGTGAGGGTTATCTCCAAAATGGGGAAAAAAAAAAACTCCCAAAATTCCTCCAAGAGCACAGCAACTACTCATCCAGGAAGGACATCATCAAAACGAACTACAGGCCTCTCTTGCATCAATAAAGGTCAGTGTTCATGACTCCACTATCAGAAAGACACTGGGCAAAAATGGCATCCATGGAAGAGCGGTGAGGTGAAAACCACTACTAACCCAGAAGAACATTAAGACTTCTCAGAATTGTGCCAAAACGCACCTTGATGATCCTCAATCCTTTTGGGTGAATGTTCTGTGGATTGAGGAGTCGAAAGTGGAACTGTTTGGAAGACTGGAGTCCCATTACATCTGGTGTAAACCAAACACAGAATTCTACAAAAAGAACATCATAGCTACGGTCAAGCATGGTGGAGGAAGTGCGATGGTGTGGGGATGCTTCACTGCTTCAGGGCCTGGGCAACTTGTAATAATTGAGGGAAACATGAATTCTGCTCTGTACCACAAAATCCTAAGGGAGAATGTCCGGTCTTCAGTCCGTTAGTTGAAACTCGAACGCTTAAGGTGGCACAAACAGATTTGAAGTTTAAGAGGGAAATTCGTTTTTCCACATGTGTGAAAGGTGTTGGATAACTTTTTTTTTTTTTTTTTTGCTTCAATTTAAAAAAAAACACACAACAACAAAAAAACTGTAGTGTGCGTTTAGTGTGCGAAATCAGGATACGTTTTCACAGCACTGTAGATTGAAAACTGATGCAAGTATATGTGTGTGTATGTATATATATATATATATATATATATATTTTTAATATCAAACACAAAGTAAAACAAACGATCTAAAAGCGATTTCCCTGCCCCCTTCAAGTACATAAATGAATATTATTTGAAGCAACGGAGCCTGTTCTGGTGTGTCAGACGAAGCCGTAGTGCTCTGCCAGGCTGCTCTGAGGACGCGGGGAACAGCTTCGGCGCGCAGACAGCCGAAGCGTCCTCATTAACGCCACGCTGAGTTTCTCTCTCCGCCTGCACTCGTTTCCAAACCACCCGAGGAAAAAGCGATGCGGCATCACATCTCACAAAGACGAGCTACTGGACTACAGAGCATGAGTGTGCTGGGTTTTTAACAGCTACTTCATGACTTCTGTCCAAGTGTGTTTATATACACATTATATTATTTCGAATAATCTAGAGTTGATTTGAGATGCAACGTGTGCTTGTTTACGAAGAACGATACAATCTGCCAGATTAACCCCTTGAGGTATAAACCACCTGACCGAACGTTCACCTAAATCTAAACTTCCCATGGGGTTTTCAGTACAATCTCTTACAGTAACACAAGGTATGTAATTTTGGTCTAAATTAATATTTAAACATACAACAATGACGAACGCATACTTCGTGAATTTCTAAATTTGTAATATCCATTATTCCACACTTCACTTTCATGACTGAAGTTACACTGGTTTACATTTCTTCGCCCGGATAGTATTCAACACTCCGTCACTGCGCGATAAGGAAGTCGTTGTTTATATATTTAACTAGAGACGCCACTGTACATGGGACGGGGGGGAAAAAATTTTAACTAAACTAAAAATAAATAAATAAATAAATAAATAATAAATAAAAAAAGGACAGACGTTCGGACCTCGGCGCATCATGGCCGTGACTGCCAGGAATTCCTACGTCGACATTTTTGGTTAAAACTCAAGAAAATGGGTTCACGTGCAATGATCCAGAATTATAAAATCAATCAAGAATGAGTGGATGTCACTATTTAACTGGAGAGAAGAAAAGATTTAAATCTATTTGAAAGGTGAAAGTCTTGAATGAATTGGTAAAAACGTCACATGTCATATGAAAAATACTATAGGGGACTATAAGGAGATATTTGAAGCTATTTTCCCCTCCAATGCATAAATAATTTAAAAAAAAAACAGTCACAAAAGGAAAAATCTATATTTGAAATTTTTAGATGTAAAACAGGGGATTTTAGTCACCGGAAAATAAAAAAAAAAAAATCAATAGAAGCACGTGCTTTCTGAACATTTTTGGCCAAATGACTTGAGCCTTGATGCAGAAAAAGGGGCGTGTCTAGATGGATCAGTATCAGTCTCTGCTTACCAGGATGTTTATTTAACATTTACAGAAGGAGTCTCCAGTGTCAGCAGTGAATTATTTATTTATTTTATTATTTTTTTAAAAAATCAGATTTCCAACATCTTATACTTTTGTGCTTTATTGGTTTCTCGGCAACGTGCTGCTTTGTGTCTCGTCTTGCACGTCACTGAGAAAGTCCTTGCTGTCGTGGCGAGTTTAAATAACGATTCACAGATACGAATATTAACGGTGATGATTTTATCTCCTAGCTTGCATTTCATTTTCGATGCGTTCCAAAAGTAAGTGTATTAAGTAATACAGATGCGAGCTTGAGTGTCTCCAGATCACGCTGCGTGAAAGTAAGAGAACTGGCGCACGTTATAATGCACATTTTACCACGAAGCAGCAGACCGGTGCCGTATTCTGAGGCGTCATACCTTTTACCTGCGATGGCGGGTGAGGATGAGGAGGATGAGGAGGAGACGGGGTCCAGGGTTTCTCGTCAAAGTGCACCCAGCTACTGCGCTGCAGCATCGCTGGGTCCACGACGGAGTTTTCCCAGGACGAGGAGATGGCTACGGGCTGGGTCGTACTGGTCATTAGCATGCCACGGTGCTCGCCTGGACACACACACACACACAAAAACAGTTAGGGTAAACAAGTGTCTGCAGTCTGCTGTTAAACCTAGCAGGAGCTCCACACACACACACACACACACACACACACACGCGCAGTCCTGCCTCACTGGCACAGTGAGCTCAGACAGCAGGAATCTCACAGCAAGCTGACGATACTCACACAAATATTTATTTAACTGCACACACGAAGCTATTCAAGACTGCAGTTCAGCTTAAAGTGGTACGACCTTCAACTTTAACCTCTGAATAAACACGGTATTAAGACGAAACAGCATAAAATTCTGGATTCTGATTGGTCAGGAAGTGTTAATTGATTAACACGGGTTCATTCCATGTTGATTAACACATGACTAACCACAGGCTTATATTAACGCACCCTTCCTAATACGTTATCGTTTCTATAGTAACAGCTCAGCCACAGGGATAACAGAAAACGTCACCGTTTATTGGAGGAGTCTCCAGCGTCGGAGGTAAAGCTGGAACGCCAAGTTTCCCGACATCTTCAAGGAGGTCGAGTTTACCTTTTTGCGGTTTCTCGGTAACATGACAAGCATCTATAAAACGGATGAAAAGTGTGACCGACCGTGCTATAATAAAACACGCGATGGAACCGATGGTAAAGTGAAGTGGACCGCTTTCCTGTAACAGCATGTCCTGAGGCATTTTATTCCTCTTGCACGACAACAGAGGGGTAATAATAATGCCATCAGGAATTATTTCCCCTATGACGGCACGTCCTGAAGCGTTTTATTCCTTGTGTAATATTTGGTGGACGTTCTCCTGGCTGTAATAAAGCATCTGCTCAGCGGAACAGCTCTGGTTACACCTCGGAGCAGGATTACTTTCGCAAATCACCGAGCATTTACATCTAGTTACTCCAAAGGCGGTTTGAGAGAGGAAACCCTGTCCAATTGAAGTACCCAAAAAAAAAAAAAAAAAAAAAAAAAAAAAAAAAAAAAAAAAAAAAAAAAAAAAAAAACACACCACACACACACACAAAGCGATAAATGACAGAACTAAAAGGTTCTGCGTAGTCTTTCTCCTGTAAATTAAACGAGCTGAAAATTTGTATTTTTGGAAATACCTTTGTTCTTTTTTTTTTTTTTTTTTTTTTTAAAACATGCAGTAATTTGGCAGATGCTCTAATGCAGGAGGATTTAGAAAAGCTTGGAGAATGTGTAAGGATTCGGAACATCAAACACTACAGACTGGGACTGGTCCAGACTGTGGCTTTAACACTATTTTTAAAATGTTGGGGGGTTTTTTGTGTTGTTTTTTTTTTTCTTTTTTGCTGTGAGGAAAGCTAAGCACTATGCTAAGCAATCACACGGCTCTACTCAGCACAGACATGCTGATGCGTGAATGATTCATCACTAAACACTACCGACAGGCTTTAACACGAGCTTAAACTCTTCTCACACGAAACGCACACACAAAACCAAGTCAGTCAGTAATCCTGCCGTTAAAACCAGGATGCGTTCTGACCTCATTAGCATGTCTCTACCTGCTAGCGCATACCTGTGTGCACCGGCTCGTCGCTGAATGCCACCCACCCGGCGCGGGAAGCTCCCACGTTACTGCTGCCCGCCGCCGCCATCGAGTCGAGACCCGATCTTCCGGTTCTACAGGACCACCGGATCCATCGACACCTGCAGAGACGAAACCTTCAGGTCAGTGATGGGTTTATTATTTAGGGAGACAAAGTGTGTGACAACGTGCTCTCAGTCTGAACGATCAGATCCAAATCAGGCTCAGCACGAGACTTTTGTAATATATCACACCGAACGTAACCTACACCTACCCACACTTGATCAGCACCCGTTGCTATGACAACAGCAGCATCGTGCTCCTTTCACGTTGCGACATTAAAAAAAAAATAATAATAAAAATGCACACGGCTGAAATTAATTTCACATCCTTAGAACGGAACAAGCCATCAAACAACCGAGGGGGAAAGGGGGGAAATAAATAAATAAATACATTGCAAAGCCTTATCGATTTTTTTTTCTCTTCTATTTATACCACAGCGCTCTTGAACCCTGGACTCTGATTGGTCGGAAGATTTCGCTTCATTTTCTGTAGCAGCAGCTCTGACAGTAGCGCAGCCACAAATCACGGGTTTACACTAATGCGCTTTTATAGTCTCTATAGCAACAGCTCAATCACAGGGACTTGTCCGGCAGACGCCGCCCGTATTTTTTAAAAACGTGTCCAAGTGTTGACACGGCGACGTTTATTTAAACACATATGGAAGGAGTCTCCAGTGTCAGAGCTTTGTAACTGGTCACAGGTGAAGCGGGAAACAAGCCGTCAGAACATAACGTTTCAACTACATTAAAAGTAACTATTGGATTGGAAAAAAAAAAAAAAAAAAAAAAAAAGTATGACGCGTCATTCATTAATAAATGTAAAAACGTACATTTCTGTGGTATAAGAGGAACGAAACACTTTGGGACGTGTTGTAATAGGAACGCAACACAGCTTCAGTAATTCCGCTCCATCACACCGTCCCGTCGTTGATCATTTTCCTATAACAGCATAACAGTGTTTTACTCCTAATGTGGAGTTACTCAGCATTATAGAAGTTTCCTGGATCTTACCAGAACGTATTTTGTATGTTACGTCGAACATTTGCGTAAACCAAGAGACCTCAAACGACTATTTTCTTATCATGAAGAAACGTGCTTTTCACCTGCGCCTCCTGATAACGGGCGGAATTTTACTAGGTAGCAGTCAAAACATCAGAGCCGTGCCTGTCGAGCGGGCCGAGGGCGAGTCCAGACAGGGTGCTTTTGAGCGGCAGAAAGAACAGGAAGTTCGTTAAAACGGACAGGAAGGAGTGCTCGTGGCCTGATACAGCTGCACAGAGCTGTGCCCTGCATCTGCACGCATGTAAAGTCTCCAGTGAACTCCATTATCAGTGTTCTCTGGAACCTCTTCCTGGTTCCCTCATCTCAAGGCTAGTGAAGCTCCAGGAACATGGAGAAAACATCCTGATCCTAACCCCCCCCCCCCCCCCCCATCAGGAAGTTTGGATGGGCAGATGTCCCGTCGTCTAAACTGGGAGACTATAAGGGAAACAGAATTGCAGAGGAAACACCCTTTGACTTCTTCACCCATCAGACATCTGAGCGATCCACAGGCCTTCCTGTAGATTCGCACATTTTCTCCTGAACCCTTCCGCCAACTCCCTCCCTCTTGCTCTCCCCCACCCCTCAACACCACAGTGAAACACTTCACACCCACAGTTTGTTGACCGAGTCGTGAGGTCATGTTTGCTGTAAGAGTACGCCCAGAAAGTAAATTCAAAGCATCGGTTTGAATCGCTAATCATTTTCTAACAATCACTTCAACATTTTCCGTCAGTCAGGACCTCCGTGACTTCATGCTCCTCCTCTTAAACCTCTTCTCCCAACGTTTTCCCCTTTCTACTACCTGATAGGTTTTCTTTCCTACAAGGCACCATAACAATACAACTTATTATTATCATCATCATCATTATTAAAGATGTTAGCTTATGTTAAGCTCTAATGTTAATTCACTGAGCATTAGAGAATAAACTGTAAACATTAATCATGCACTCCTACTAGGGTTTTTTGGTACAGCGACATTGACTTAACAGTCAACAAATATAAGAAAGGCCTTATATAAATGTATTATTATTATGAATTAATAAACTGGATAAAAAATTTTAACTTTCAAAATTCACCCCAGCACCACTTCCTATTAGTCTAATTAGTTTTTCCTTATTATTATTATTACTATTATTATTATTATTACTATTATTATTATTTTGAATGAATACGTTTTAAGCATAGAACATTCACCTGTCATTTCTTATTTTATTTATTTATTTATTTATTTATTTATTTATTACAGTTACCTTGATTGTTAGAAAGGCGCTATATAAATGGAATTTCTGCTTATTATTATTAATATTATTATTATTATTATTATTATTATTATTAACATAAGACTGTTCATTGACTTAACTGCTAAATAATCCAGAATGCAACAGCACACCTCGTCTTCCGCCGGCCCAAGAGAACCCATGTCACACCCCTCTTCATCTCCCTCCACTGGCATCCTGTAGACGCCGGCATCAAATTCAAGGCCTTCATGCTCACCTACAAGACCTTGTCTGGAACAGCGCCCCCTACCTCAACTCTCCCCTGAAGGCTTAGGTTCCCTCACGCCAACCTGAGATCGTTTAGCGACCGACGCTTAGTAGTACCTACTTGGCGTGTCTCAAGGTTCCTTCCAAGAACCTTCAAACTAACTGTTCCTCAGTTTTGGAATGAACTTCCAACCTCAATCTGGACCACAGAGTCTGTCACTATCTTCATAAAACAGCTAAAGACCCAGCTCTTCCGTGAACACCTAACCAACTCATAATAAATAAATAAATAAAGTATTGCACTTACACCTCTACTCTGCTTCTTCTGGAACTCAATTAATGGATCTTGTACGGTGGCACTACTTGTATTGTTCTCCACTTGATATATCGCTTTGCTTGTATTTTCTCATTTGTAAGTCGCTTTGGATAAAAGCGTCCGCTAAATGGAAAAAAAAAAAAGTAAATAAATTGCATATTCGATTTTTTTATTTTTTTTTTTAAATAAGAATTGACACCTACTTTATTTTCCCCAGGAATTTAAAAACGGAGACCGAAGGTCCACCTACGGCTGGGCGATATGACAAAAATATCACGTCACAATTCTCGAGGACATTTCGACGATACACGAATCACAAAATATAATTTAGCTAACAAACTATCTGCAAAACAGTAGACAAATAAACGAACAGACCGTTAAACCGAGTTTGACGATACTTTTCTTTAACGCCTACAAAGACGACTTTTTTTTTTTTAGTTGTTAAAATCAACAGCATCCATTCAGTACTATTTAATATGTAATTCTTAAAAGCGTAAAAAAAACATCAACAACGTCTCAGAAAAGTGTATCGCGAAATCACTCATCACACCCAGCTCTAGGCTCTCTAAAAAGCGCACACACACACACCACACACACACTCTCCAAGAACCTCTCCAGTCTCCGCGTGCATGCATGCGCGCGCACACACACACACACACACACACACACACACACAGAGGCTAAAGTCCGGGAATCGGGATGACATCAGTGAGACTGTGCTTTTAGAGAGCACACGCTTTGCTGTTCCCACCCCGAATCACCCCCCTGAGCCCCAAACACGCACGCGCGCACACACATTGTATAAGCAAATCTGACATTAAGATGTATTATTTATTTATATTACAGATACGATCCTCAAAGACGCAAAGTAATCATAATCCTGCTTCTGATTATATAACATGACCGAGTGGGTCATCTTTTGGAAGATGGAAAGTCTGTGCTGCAGCCAAGAACACTACAGTGCAGTCTGGTTCGTTCAGAACTGCTGGGAAAATAGCACAGTCTCACAAACAAAGAAGGATGCGGATTACCGGGGTCGTATTTTAGACTCCTAGCCACCCACCATCATTAACTCATACTTAGCGCATCTAGTACGGTCAACTGTAATCTTTTTTTTTGTAAATAAGCCACTTTAGTGCCAGACGTTATTCACAGCTACTGGACAAATAACACCATTTGTTTCATTCATCATTACTATGAGACTGAACCACATGGGAAACGAATCCAATCTGATATGCAAGTGACTCAGCCTGAAATCGTGGTAAATAAATCCAAGACACGAGTGAATCAGTCTGATACACTAGTGAATCAAACCGATACAAGAGTGATTCAATCCAATACACTACTGAAGTAAACCAGCAGACCAGTCAATCAATCCAACTCAGGAGCGAACCAATCCGAAACGGTAGTGATTCATTTTTATTTTATTTATTTATTTATTTTTAAATAGTCAGAGATGAAAAGAAATTAATCACTTGAAAAAAATTCATGAATCATTCAAATATACCGTGTTTAAAAAAAAAATACATCACGGGGGCAATGAGGGACAACGAACCGTGTAAACTAAATGTGAATCTTGAAAATGTTATATGTAGAAATAATTTAATCTTATGAAGATTAATGTAAACACATCGACGGCAAATTAACCGTTAAATTTTCTCGGCAATTCATAGATTCAGGACAACGCTCAAGACGACACGTACAACACGCACGTTCTCCAGACGGCTACAGCGCTCCCGAGACCTTTCCTGAAAAACAGAGCGAGGTGAAAGTGGTGTACTGGCGAGATGAGCTTCATGCCAGATGAGTGAAGCAGATGAAAGATTTTCACTCTGACAGCAGCAGCTGCTCGGTTTCCCCCTCAGGTGATGGACACTAATGAACACAGATTAGCAGTGATGACCACGCTCTGTTCACATGCACAACAACAATAACAACGATGGCAATAAGTAAGGAATAAAACACTGCAGTTGTGCTGTTTTAGGAAAAAGGTCAACGACAGGGTGTTGTGATGAGTTACTCTCACCACCCCGACGTTGTTCAATATTTTATAAACACATTTTAAGAGTTGTTTGCCTGTCTAAGAGCTGAAATCTCTTCGACACCACTAGTGATTCAACCTGATCCGAGAACGATTCAAGACTACACATTAAGGACCGACTCCGAATCACAAGTTTTTTAAGCCGATCCACAAGTCACCGGACCCGATTCACGAGTGAATCGATCCAAATTACTACTGTATCAAGCCGATACACTAGTCCCTCCAAGAGAGTGATTCAATCCAATAGACAAGTGAATCACTCTGGTACAAGAGTGATGCAATTCGATGCACTAAAAAATCAAGCCGACTCAGTAGTGAATCAATCCAATACACCAGCGATTCAAACGATACAAACGTGACTCGTTCCGACACGCCAAAGATTCACTCCGACACAGTAGAGAAACAATCCAATACACTAGCGATTCAAACGATACAAACGTGACTCGTTCCGACACGCCAAAGATTCACTCCGACACAGTAGTGACTCAATTTAAAATGACTAGTGGAAAAAAATATTAATAATCATTTCAATCATTTCTACGATACATGATTTGCATCGTGTTCTAGGGGTTTGCTCACAAACTGCCAGCAATACAGTATTTCCATTTTAAAAACAAAATATGTGTTTATATTCATAAAAATATTCCTATTGATTAAAAAAGGAAAGAAATATTCAACACTGGAAAGCAGTGGAAATATCATCAGTAAAAATTATTATTATTTTTTCACAAGCAAACTTCAAATTTGATTCCCAGGCCAGACGACAGGTCTAGAGTTTCTGAACATGAAAGTAAGGTAAGCTTTTGAAGTAAAAAAAAAATAAAAAAAATTTATATATATTTTAGATATTTGACCGCTCTCGTTCTTGAGATATTGCACTTCCGAGAATCTTGTTCAGATGCACGGAGGGACGACTTGTAAACGAAATTCCTCCACTACCCGGTGGTGTTTCCAATCAATTTGTAATCAGAAGATTTTTTTTTTTTAGTAAATGATATCACGATATCTCATAAAAACATATTGTGACAATTTATCATGATATCGATATATTGTATCGCACTGGGCTCCCTGGAAAAACCCGAATCCTACACATTTTAGTGATTTCCCTGCTCTAACTAACACACACACACACACACACACACACACACACACACACACACACACCCCTGTTAATTAGCTGATTAGTTGAATTAGATGTGCTGGAAGCAAAGCAAAACAATACGATGCGTCAAGATGTTCTAAAATCTGCAAGACATGAGTTTCTCCAGGAGCAGGATGAGAACAATAATAAAAAAAAAAATAAATAAAATAATAATAATAATAATAAAGATTCACTTGGACTGATAGTTAAACAATAAAGCAATAATGTGACAAAAGATTTCACATGAACCGTCTTGTACGACTTCGTAAAATAAAACACATTTGTAAACACGGTGTAAATAAACAATGTAAATAAACACAACGTAAACAAGTGACGCACTTCAGGAGTAATCTGTTGCCTCAACTTGTAACAGTGTAACACAATGCACGCGCCCGGCTCACTCTGACACTTTATAACGCTTTATAACCTGATTAATACAACTGAATTCAATGTCTGAAAACAAGCGAGCAACAAAAGACAGACAGTAATCATCATGACTGGTGTGAGAAGTCAGTTTTCTTACCCAGTGTGTATGAAAATACAAACAAACTCGGACGCAGTTCAGCTTGTTTCGAGAACGCCAGTCTCCACCGATGCTCCGCCCACTGGATTCTGATTGGTCAGATCCAGGAACGCAGTTTCTCAGCACAGAGCTGAGAAGCTGGTTGCCAGATTTATAAATTTACACACACAGTATTTAAACCCTTACTGTAAATGAGTAAAAATGTGCCTGTTTGCAGCATTGTTACATGTATGCCTTATCAAAGAATTAATACGTAACTACACGTGCATACTGTCACGTGTTTAAGATTGACATCTTTAAATTGTATACATCTCGTAGCCCTTTTATGGTCACCAAAGTAATAAACATTACATTACACACGCACACTCTCACACACACACCACTATTTTACTTCAAAGCACTAAAAAAATAATAATAAATAAATAATAATAATAATAATAAATTAAAAAATAAAAAAGGGGAAACCTCGCTTATAAAAAGATATCAATTCAAAGTCTTTTTATTCAACATTCACAAAAAATTGACAGTGAGTAGAAATAAATTCAGCTATAAGAGCTGGTAATGAGCCAGAGAATTCTATGCAAATAAAGCAAATAACGGCAAAGCCAGTCACGTGACCCACATTTACCGTCCTTTAGGCTTTCCTTTTTAGCTAATATTGGCTTTTAAATCCTCCACAGCAAGACAAATCAATACATCATACCTTACAATACATTAGAGCTGTTGGTTTATACTAATTATAAGTACATTAAAAGCACAAAAACATTAACTAGCCTTTGCTAATTACGCCGTTAACATAGCTCACTACTTACCAATTCGGTGTCCAGGACCAGAGTAAAGAAAACACAAAATGTCGAAAACTTCTTCTCCTTGCCACTTTCCTCTCTTTCACTTTCCTCTCTCTTCTCTTTTAGGCTCCATTTTGTATGTTTACAAACATTTCTAGGACTCATTCGGACGCTTCCGGCTGCTGCACCGTTCCAAACAAAACACTTTAATTAAACACGGCCAGGCCAATTAGCGGCCTCTAGGTCACGTGATCAAACCAGACGCCTCCTATTGGACACTGCACGTTTCTCAGCCCTCCAAGGTGATGGATGATGTTTAAAAATAATTCTACAGTGAGTGGATCAGTGTCGCCTGCAATATTTCATGAAGTAAAAGTCAGAGCTGGATGTAAAGTCGTAATGCAGTGGGTTTCATATGCAAAAAAAAAAAAAAAAAGTGCATTATAAGGATGAAGTAGATTTATTTGTCTTTCACTGTCTGCTTCTAGAACATGGAAGATGTAGGTATTATAGAAAAACGATTAGACTGTGGAGAGTGCAGTCATCTAATTATTTCCTCTAAAGTAGACCCAAATCAGACAAGCAAAAATAAATAAATAAATAAATAAATAAATAAATAAAAATTTCTCCAATTCATTCGTCACTTCTTTACATAATTAAATATGTTCGTTTTCTTTTCCATTAAATTAATATAACATACACATTAAATGAAATCGTATTCAGTAATACTGTGTTGTCAAAGTATTTTGTAAGTATTTAGAAGTCTTTATAATCAAAATCATGTAAATATCCTAATAATAATCTTTATTGTAATCATCAGCATCATCAGCATCATCATTACTTCTAAAGCACTTTTTAATTTTTCATGTAAGATACATGTTCTAAAAAAAATAATAAATAAATTGTTTATTTAGTCAGTATGTAGTTTATGTTTATTTATTTATGACTGTATAGTAATAATAATAATAATAATAATAATAATAATAATAATTAATTAGTAGTCTTTGTTGTTGTTATTATTATTAGTAGTATTAGTAGTAGTATTAGTAGTAGTATTTTAACTTTATGATTGTAACCTGGGACTTTTTTTTTTTTTTTTTACTTCATATGAAATGTTAGGGGGAAAACCCTTTATTTGTATTTATTTATTACGAATTATTTTTATTTTTTCTGTAACCACCTTAAGAGACAACATAGATGTGAGTGGAATGTGTTTTAAGAATTTTCGGAAATAAATTCAAAAAGAATTTAAGAAAGAAAGAAAATAAAGAAATTGATAAAGAAAGAACTACATACATACATACATACATGCATATATTTGTCATGGTTGAAATTATGTGAAATCTGGCAACCCAGTGTGTCCACCTGCTGCTGAGACAGAGCAGCGCGCCAAAATAAAACATTACACCTTACGCCTTCAGAAAATAGTGTTAATTCCACAACTTTACACACGTGACTGTTAAACATATTAATATGTTATTAATGCTGCTATTAACTTTACTGAGCAGCTTTGACTTTTATAGTGTAACTTTTTTTACAGCTGAATTCTGCGGTGATTTAATCTGTGTGTGTTTTGCGCCATCTGTCGGATATGAGCGGTACTGCATCGGAAATCAACCAGCAGACCGGATTACAAACATGCTGCTGTAAATCCAGACTGTGTGAAGTGAGTGATGCAGTGAGGATTTATTGAGCAATGAATCTGAGAGGTTTGGTTTCATTAAAACAGAGTTTGGAGCTTTATTAGTGGCAGAGCTGTGTTTGCCCAGAAGGGGGCGACACCCATCTGGAAGCCAAGTCTAATTTATTTATTCAAGCTATTAACTAATGAGCACATTTAGGTTTATATAGGCTTATTTTTCTTTTATGGTTTTCTTTTTCTTTACCTTTTTTTCTGTTTGGTTGTTTACATGAATTTGTGTCGAGACTCGAACACCATCAGTTCCCAGGATACAAAACATTTAATCGAATGATGGACTGATTCCTTCAACAAGTCACAGAAATGAAGTGAAATGAATGACCAACAGCATGTCATGGATTGACACGGAGAAGTGTTTTATTCTTTTTATACTGCTGCAGGTTTTTATTAAATAAACAACAACACATCGTTGTTGTTTTTTTAAAAATATATATATATATAAATCTGTTTATAGTTATTTAATGTTGTAGAACATCTGCAAGAATTACTATGTTCTCACATATGTTACTGCAGCTAGAAACAATTGTTTCCTCACCAGCCTCCTCCGTCCTGAAGATGTCCGAAAAACCTAATGTTACAGCTTTACCTCGGGTTGTGAGGTAAAGCCCTGACACTGGAGACTCCTTCCCTTCCATAAACGTTAAAATATATCAAAAAAATTCCTTACAAAAGGAGCGTATTAACACAGACCTGTGATTTGCCTTACAGCCGGAACTACTTTTTTTTAAAGAGCTTCCGTTATAGAAAAGTAATCACCACACTGTGGTAGAATAGTAATATAATATTTAACTAATGAGCTCTTTCTCTCCCTCAGAACTCAGTTACGTAACAGTGTGAGGCAGCAGCGCATTTATATTTGTATCCTCTTAGAAAACCCGTCCACGGTGAGCAGAACCCTCCACTGAGTCGCGGTCGGCCCTCGGCGCTAAGTGAGACATTATGGCCCGTCTCTTGTGAGGTTTAATTTGAGCGCTGATCTAATAAGTCTCATGCTCGTGTCTAATCCGTCGAGGTTCGCTCTGCCCCCCTCCGGCGTTTAAAAGTCTGATGAACGCAGCTGGCCGTGGAGATGGTGTAAATCTGTCCGGTTAAATTAGATTGCAGGAATAGATCTGCATCTGTAAACAGGCACAAATGAATCTGTCAAACCAGCCTGATTTTATAGCGCCACTCCGGATCACTGTAACTGCAGCTGCGTGCCAAGACGCATTAATTCTCTAAATAAGTTCTCAATTAAGTCCAGACAATTGGATGGGCTGCCGTTCTGAAGGCAGGTGGCTCTGACTGTACTGTAAAGGACTGATAATAGACTGGGACCGACGGCCCAGAGTAGTGATGGTGTGATCGATATCAAAAAGTGTTTACCCATACACCTCTGCTCTCACACCTCTCGTTGCTCAATCACAGCTTTTTGCACCCGTTCAACCAATATGGCCGATATCCTGTCAGAACAGGTGGCTGAGGAGTTACACAACTCTGCGGCTTTGCACATTTGGCACCGAGATCAGATCCACACCCTGCGTGCCATCCTGTTCTTAAAACCCCTGTCAAATACGAAAATCTGTTTACGCACCCCTTGATTATACATAAACAACACGCTTTATCTCTGAAAATCTCGACGTGAGCTCCTAAACACGCCTCGTGTAAGGAATGAAACATGTTCATTAGTTTTCCTGTGACAGCGTGTCTGGAAATGTTTTATTTCTCTTATACGACGCATACTTTTTTATGCATTTATGTAACAAGACAAAAAAAAAAAAAAACCACACACACACACACACACACACACACACAGCTTGTCAGCGTAAACTCCTCTGTCCTGAAGATGTCATGAAGAAGGATGTAAATAAATAAACATGGAGTCATGGAGTTTTTGTAGATAAATTGTAAAATAGAGGTGCGTTTTTTTCCCCACACATAAAACAAGGGGGCGAAAACTTTTGCACTCAACAGTACAGACTGACCAAAACAGACACAGATGAACTCATCTTTTATTTATCGGACTTGGATCATGTGAGCATTCAGCAGCCAATCAGTTCCAAGCTCAGGATGATTGACATGTCTGATTTTATATTAAAAATAGATTTAAAAAAAAAAAAAAAAAAAAAAATTTTTTGGTGATGTGTTTTAGCTTTAGAGGCGTTTTGAGATGTTTCTGCATTAGTGTGGACAAGTCATGAAGCTTTTTTTCTACAGGGCCGTTTTATTTTCGGCCATACTTCAGCCTGAACCTTTTGGGAGTTGAGAGAAAAATGGAGGCCAAGCAGGCAGTCAGGGACGAGGAAGAGTGTCGAGTTCCCCCTCAGGTGCTTTGGGTACAAGTCCTAATGAAAGATCAAGGGCATTAGCTGCGGCGAGAGAAGAAATGGGGTACCTGCAGTTAGCAGCGGCGTTACAGGACATTAATTTTACCGCAGACTCATTTGTAAGAGGCACGAACGAGAGAGAGAGAGAGAGAGACAGAGAGAGACAGAGAGAGGGGGCTTGGAGTGGGAGGGGGGAGTAGGCCAGGCCTAGTGACCAGGCTTGGAAACTTCAGCTGAGCCGTGCTATGAGGAGAGAAATGGGAGTCATTCAGCCTGGCATTTTCACCTGCACCGTCAGCAAAGCCTGCATGGAAAATGTCAAATTCATTACCTGGCCACTCTCTCTCTCTCTCTCTCTCTCTCTCTCTCTCTCTCTCTCTTGCGCTCTCTCTCCCTCGCTCTCTCTCTCTCTCGCTCTCATGCACACATTCCTAAGCATGATTCACAGTGCTTCTGCGTGCCAGTCACTTCACATTGCGAATGGAAAGAAAGAAAAAAAAAAACCCCTCAAGCAAACAAAAAGTCACAATAGAGCCTCTGAGGTGACATGCTGGTTATTTTTTAATAAGGATGAGATGATATACTGACGAAATATCAATGCCATGAGATAATATATTGAGGTCACAAGACGATATATCAATGACATGAGATATGAGATAATATATTGAGGTCACAAGACGATATATCAATGACATGAGATATGAGATAATATATTGAGGTCACAAGATGATATATCAATGACATGAGATATGAGATAATATATTGAGGTCACAAGATGATATATCAATGTCATGAGATATGAGATAATATATTGAGGTCACATGACGAAATATCAATGCCATGAGATAATATATTGAGGTCACATGACGAAATATCAATGCCATGAGATAATATATTGAGGTCACAAGACGATATATCAATGACATGAGATATGAGATAATATATTGAGGTCACAAGATGAAATATCAATGACATGAGATAATATATTGAGGTCACAAGACGATATATCAATGCCATGAGATATGAGATAATATATTGAGGTCACAAGATGAAATATCAATGCCATGAGATAATATATTGAGGTCACATGACGAAATATCAATGCCATGAGATAATATATTTCGGTCACAAGACGATATATCAATGACATGAGATAATATATTGCGGTCACAAGACAATATATCAATGACTTGAGATATGAGATAATATATTGAGGTCACAAGACGATATATCAGTGACATGAGATAATATAATGTGACCAGAAATTTATATATTGAGGCCATGAGCTAAATATGTTGAGGTCATAAGGTTATACATTAAGGTCACAAGAAAAATCTATTCCACGAGATAATATATGGAGGCCACAAGGTGATATACTGAAGCAACAGGATGATATATCAAAGGCAGCAGATGATAGGTCATGATATAATACAGTAAATCGAGGCCATGAGATAATATACTGGGGCCACAATCTCTTGTCCGTGAATTATTATCCAAGGTCACGTCAGGTCAGATGAAGTGCACCGTTTCTGTCGGTGTTAGGAGCTGAGGAACTGACTGGATCTGCGCTCATGAAGCAGCCAGATGTTTTTATGCCGCCGTCACATTAAGCATTCTGCAGGGATTTCTGCTCAAATCCCCAACCTGTGCCTGGATGCAAATCAGCCAGCTTGCGTCCAGATGCATGGACTTGTAAAGGCGTCCGAACGCTCGGACCTTAATGCCTCAGATTTGCTGTAATACCCCCATGTTTGTTTGCCACTTACAAGCCTGCAGGCCAAATTAGAGGCGGTTAATGTGTGTGGTGGATTTGGACGGTTATCAGCTCGCAGCGTGTTCTCCTCGCAGGGGGGAAGCGCTCACTGATTCGTCCCACTGTAGAGAAAAAGCCTCGTTTCCTGCTGCCTTGGAAACCGGAATAAATGAGAGCGTAATTACAGAGAGGGTCTCGCTGATGAATGGCGGGTTCTCGTGATACCCAAACACACAGGCTGTGTTAGTAATAAGTACGGTTACTGTCGAAAAACTTTTCATAAACGCACTTACTGAAAAATCACGTGATGGATGTAATATTTAAAAAAAAAAAAAGCAATAGTTCATTTGTAATGGTTTTAATGGTTATAATGGAAATTGTATGGGTCTATACTGGTAATTTGTTGCCACCTATTGGTGGCATGTTATGTTTAGTGGATACCATTATATGAGAATAGATGAGACATACCGACATAAAGTGGATTAGTGGTTAGCACTTTGCCTCACACCTCCAGGATTGTAGGTTCAATTCCCGCCGCGGCCCTGTGTGGGCGGAGTTTGCGTGTTCTCCCCGTGCTGCGGGGGTTTCCTCCGGGTACTCCGGTTTCCTCCCCCAGTCCAAACACATGCACGGTAGGCTGATTGTCCTGTCCAAAGTGTCCGTAGTGTATGAATGTGTATGAGTGTGCCCTGCGATGGATGGATTGGCACCCCGTCCAGGGCGTACCCCGCCTTGTGCCCCATGCTCCCTGGGATAGGCTCCAGGTTTCCCCGTGACCCTGTAGGAAAAGCGGTACACACAATGGATGGAATGTTTGTGTGAAAAAGTGAAAAAATATATGAATCATGAAGAAAGAAAAAAACGACACGTGGAGAGATAAAAACGTGAAAAGCGTGTAAAATTTCCCTGTGAAGTCTGTGTGACGGGTAAAAGCTGAAAATAAAATAAAATCAAAAGTTCAGGGTGTATCGGTATGAGAGTCACCTCTGTTTGTTTCCCTGGCAACAAAAACATGCGCTCCATCTTGTGTGTGTGTGCGTGTGTGTGTGTGTGTGTGTGTTTCTGGCACCGTGCTCCAGATTCCCTTGGGAGACTCCGAACAAAACATTTACAGAACAAATGAAACAGCTTTTTGGGTGCCATGGTGATATTTGCAGGGAATATCTTTGGAGGTCAGCAGCACACCAGAGTTTATCCTCACATTAAAGCAGGTCAGAAACACATTCACGTCTGGTGTCGATTTGCTTTGAAACTAAACCTGGTAAAGAAGAAGAAAAAGAAGGAGGAAAAAAAAAACTGGTTTGATGCCAGTTCTACTTCTCTAACCGGTAAATAAGCCCTGCAAAATACATGAACGGTGTGAGTGTGTGTCTGCGCCTGGCATTGTGCAGCTTCTTGTGCATTTTTTTTTTTTTTTTTTCCCCCCACTCTTTCTTTCGCTGCAGTTGCATAGCAACCCAGTCGAGCCTGGGTGCTGGGTGTGGTGACACTGTACAGGGACGGGGCTGTGTAGGATTTCCAGACTCGCCCTCTTTAATTAAAAGAGCAACCATCAAGGCTTTCACACACGGCTATGAATTATGCAGAGACCGTAAACACGCGTAACTGTGTCACACACTACATCAGTGTGTAACAAGGAGGTAAAGACCAGCGCTCATTCATAACAATACATACACAAACAAAAACACAATCGATCGGATGTTTATGGAAGCCGTGCGTTATTATTATTATTATTATTATTATTATTATTAATATTAGTTAAATGTCCGGTCGCACCGTTTGTAGAACTATATATTTGGTCATGTTTCTTCTCACGTTGCTGCAGTTATAATAAAATATCTGCTTAGAGGATAAACCCAAGCCTCCAGAACACAAAAATGGACCACTAACATCCAGGACTCACCTGTCAATCATGTTGCCTGTCATTGCAAAGGCTCCTCCTCTTCTCACTCTTCCTCGGTTTGTCCCGAAATTCTCACGTGCGGTCCTGCAGTCCTCATTCCCACGTGTCTTTGACGTCCCGTCTCTCCGTCTTTCGCGCTCTTAATGCGACGCGAACTTGACAGCCATCTCCGAATCAAAACCCCAAAATGGCGTATGATCTCCGAGCAATCAAAGGTTTTGTCGAGAGCGGCGAGCAAGATACAGTGTAAGGAATAAAACACTCCATGTTGTGCTGTTCTAGGAAAGTAATCACCGTCAGAACGGTGTGGTGAAGAAGCAGAGCTACTGTAGCACCGCCCTAGAAGTTGATTAATGTCCAATAACAGCACATCCTGAAGTGTGTTATTCCTTTTCTGCTGTGGCAATTTGGCAACAATTACAATTTATTAATGAACAATCCTTTACATTTATAGTATAACATGGCAGCTAGAAGTGATTAAGGGGTCCAAGCACTTGGGGATGTGAACTTTGTAAGTTATGCTTCATTTAATGAGGTTATATAACAAAACCGATTCACGCGAAAGACGTTTCCGTTTTGTCATGAGCGTCTTAATCCGACATTCTAGTCAGATGTTATATTATTAGCGCGCCACCAAGTGGTAGAATAAAGCAGCACTTATCGGTTGCAAAAGTACTTTTGTGAGTAAGTTTGTAGGAGGGAACGATGAAAACACCCAACTTCCTGTGTACGTCTTATACGTTTACGGAATTGTTCAGACTGAAGGAATCATAGGGAATTGGAATGAAGAGTCTGAGAAGAGGTTCCGGAGAGTGTACAACGTCGGGCTGTAGGTGGCGCTAAAGGGTTTAAACTTGGTTAAAAAGGTGGAAAATTCACACAAAATTGATAACAACTCGGAGACGATTTAACATGATTACGATTAGGATAGTGAACCTGTGGTGCTTGGACCCCTAAATATATAATATACTGTAAACTGAATAATAAATAGTTTGATATTGTGAAAAACGAAAAAAAAAAAAAAAAAAAAAGAAGCACTGAAGCTCCTACACTTTTACGCACAATGAGAGTTTTAAAACAAACAAACAAACAAACAAACAAACAAACAAACAATCGACGATATCTGAATGCTTTCGTATCTAAAGCAGTGTTGGATACTGTATACTGGAACCTGATTGGCTGTTATATTTTATGACGTAATAACACGGTTTAGAACTAGCACAGATTTCCAAAGAGATTTTCAGCTCTGCCTGTTTCATAAAAAAAAACCCCACAATTATTTCAAACAGCTTCTTGAAATTTAAAGACCGTCAATACCGGAGCGTTTATTTTAGAATCACACAAGTCCAAGAAGTTCGCCTTTGCAACTCTTTTTTTTTCTTTATTGCAACTGGAAGACAATACAGCACAGAAACGTGATGGCAGGTCGGAATAACGAACGAACGCAAAACAAAATCGAAATAAAAAGGAATCTTTTTTTTTTTCTTCTTCTTCTTTTCCCATAGTAATGGACAAAGTGATATTTACATATTGATGAAATTGTCTTTGGCAATATGATTACACAACGAGGAAATACAGAGTGCAAGAACGCCTCCATATCGACACTTTATCAGGGTGCACATGCCATCAGACCTTGAAAATTCAGAACGAACCAAATAAGACTCGATTCTACTCGCTCCGGAAAGAAAAAAAAAAACAACAAAAAAAACCCAAAAACAAACAAACAAAAAAAAAAGAAAGAAAACACTGCAAAACATTTTTAATGGCAACTAACAATGTGAAGCTTTTAATAATAATAATAATAATAATAATAATAATAATAATAATAATAAAAACGAACAATGACAAACACAAGGAGAAGACTGTTATTGACTGTTATTTGCCTGGCTTGGGTTGAGTATTTTCTGATGCGCCTCCACTCGCCTCTTCATCCTCTCACGGGCTTTTCCTTCGGAAGAGATTCGTAAAAAAAAAAAAAAAAAAAAGGAAAAGTTACGTAGTGAGTGTTCCCTTTTTTTTTTTCTTTTCTTTTTTTTTTTTTTTAAATAAGAATGAATAAAACCTCACAGATGCTGGTTGTCCTCCGTTTTTTTTGTCTTTTTTTTTTTTTTTTTTTTGTTCCTGCAGTGTGAGGATGGAGAATTCGGTTCCCGGGAGCAATGATGATGAGGCCGATGATGCCGAGGATGCACAGATGAAGTCCGTATACGTGCGTGATCAGAACAGGCATGCTAACAGGACACGTCACAGATGATCAAGGTCGACATCATAAACATTCGGATTCACTATGATGATGATGATGATGATGATGATTAAGGGTAAAGTGTGTATGATATGGAGGACATAAAAACACCTGGAGGAGCAATTTACAGCCAATAATGTGTAACGTGATAGCGATGGATATGATTTCCATGTAATATTATATTATACATGACAGAAATGCTACAAGTTTCTCACGTAGTATTATCAAAGAGTGTGTGTGTGTGTGTGTGTGTGTGTGTGTGTTGGCCACGTTGCTGTGTATAAACTTACCGGCTTTGGCACTGAACTTTAAAAATGAGTATTAAAAGCTAAGTGCAATCGGATGGAATCGAGTACAATGTGCAGTGGGATTATTGTGTGTGTGTGTGTAGATATTTAATACTGAACAGTGCTATGCAGAGGGAAGAGTGTGTGAGCGTGTGTATTACCTGTGCTGTGTAAATGGAAGACCCCCCCCCCCGAAAAAAAAGGAAGAAAAGGAACAGACACTCACTACCAACTTGTCCTTACAGAGCTGAGTGCTAAGCATCAAGGCCGAACGCTCGGACGCACACACACACACACACATGCACACGCGCACGTGCACACGCACACACCGGAGCTGATCTGATGGAGAGAGTGGAGAGGGGGCTGACAGCCCTACACGTGGAAAGAAGGTGAAGTCCCCATATTGCACAGAGTGTTGCCCAACAGTCAGCGTTTGTCCCTGAAGAAGGTTATTCTGTAAAATGCCTGCTTTTGAACGATGAGACAAATCAAGACAAAAAAAAAATTAAAAATTTAAACGAAACAAAACATAAAACAAACAAACAAACAAACAAAAAAAAAACCCAAAAAGAAAAGTGACTGTAGGCCTATGGGCATAGAAATTAGAGTAGAGGCGGTGCCTTTTTGTTCTCTAGGATCTATATTTATATGAAAATAATTCATGCTTCATGCTAAATACATTATTTACCTTACAACTTTTTGAATAAAAAAAAAAAAAAAAAAAAAAAAAAAAAGATCTCCGTCTTCTTTACAAGAAACCCATGCAACACGATTTTTGGAGGGAACCAAAAAAAAAAAAATTAAAAAAAAAATCCTGCTGGCTACATTGTTTTAAATTAAGAAAGGGGAAAAAAAAAAAATAAAATAAAAAATAAAAAATAAAACAAACAAAAAAAAGGTCTAGTGTAACATTTTATACAGTGTTATCCTGACTGGATGAAATTGCTTCTTACATCATGAGGCTTAGGAAACTAAAAACGTAAGAAAGAATTTATACAAAATAAAACAGGATTAAAAATTAAAGCAAATATTGATTTAAAAATAAAAATAAAATAAAATCCCACAAAACATTTCCACACTTCATCTTTTTTCTTTTATCATTACATTACACTTGGCAGGTTTTAGTAGCATCGTTTCTGTCAGGGATTATTATTATTATTATTATTATTATTATTATTATTATTATTATTATTTTATTGTACTCTAAGGGGAATATCGTATCACTATGTCGCTTTACTTCATTTGAGTAATAACACTCGTTTTGATTGCTTAAGGGAAGAACTGCGGGCGGTGGTATATCTTCATACATCTAATGTACTGTATATTTGCCTCTCCAAAAAGCACAAAGGCTTATGGCTTCGGATTTATTTCACAGATTAACATTGGACTCGGGGAACGTCTGACTTTCAGCAGCTACAATCATCCAGGACCGCTCGGCCATGCCGTCGGATCGGATTAACGCCCCGGGGCGGCGAGTCTGCTCACGAGACACGACTAAGAGAAGTGTACACTACTCCTAGTGCACTAGAACATAACCCCTACACAGACTCCCGCTGGCCGGTCGCGCGTAGCTCTGTTCTACAGCGCTGTTTTCTCTCGTCTAAGTGCGTGTGGGATTTTCCTTCTTATTTAATGTTAATATCAGCCAAATAAAACCCATTAGTAAATCAGCTGAATTATTTATTTATTTATTTATTTATTTATTTATTTTTTGCTATGGCTTTAATCTCCTTTAAAAAAAAAAAGAAAAGAAAAAAAAAAAAAAAAAGAGAAAAGTAATAAAAACAATAAAAAATAAAGAACCCTCAATAACTTCACCTATAAAGATAGGAAAACAAAGTTAATTGTTGATATTGCCACAAATCAGTAGAATTCACCTGATGTCCTGGAAAAAAATAGTAAATTCTATTAAAAGTGATGTTTCTTTTCTCTCTCTCTCGCTCTCTCTCTCGCTCTCTCTCTCTCTCGCTCTCTCTCTCTCTTTCTCTCTTCCTCATAACACAGTTTAGTTATTTTTCATGGACTCTTTTTGCTCTTTCTGGCCCTTGGCCGTCCGGTTGGTGATATTGTTCAAACAGGCTCTGACGCCAGCCAGGTGGAGCAGAGAACCCGCCGCCTCCTTCATCTCCTCGTCATCGCTTTCCGGAGGCTTCTCGGTGCGCCTCTTTTTTAAAGGCAGCATGTCACTGGCCACTCTCTGTTTGACCTTTGTCAAATGGTGCCACTTGTTGTGCTGCGCCAGGGCCAGAGCGTCCACCGCCCACTCTTTGGGCTCCTTCTTGATCTTGGCCCTGTCGTCGTCGTCCGTGTCGCTGGCGGCGTCGTGACCGTGGAACTCGGACGCGCCGCAGTCGAGCGGCGTTTTCTCTCCGGTGGTCGAGTTGGAAGATTTGCCAAAGCTGTAGTTGTGGTCCTCCTTGGGGTCGCTGCTGACCAGAGGAGAGTCGCAGGACGGCTCGCTTTCGCTGCGAATCCTGCAGCCGGCCAGGACTGACCTAATTACACAGCCGAAAGACGTGTCACGTGGTTAGGAAGCACAACAACACGGTCATAGTGTGTGTTGAAAAGAATTCAGTACTTTACAGCCGACTAATCTCATTAAAAAGCAATCTCTGTGATAAGACCTGCTGCTGTGATCATAAAGACCGTATCCCGTGATTCTTATTCACGACGGGGCCGTATCCGTGAGCTCCGCGAAGCGTACGTCTCAGTTACGTGTCATTCTGATTTTAGACTTCTTCTCCTCGAGTGATATCGGCTCACGCCGAGGACCGATCTATGTTCCGGGGTGTAAATACAGCGACAAAAAAAAAGTAAAAGTAGAATAAAGTTACGAATCGACTTTAAAAGAGCTGCTAGCGTACCAGTTCTCGGTCAGCTTACCCTTCAAACCACGGCCACGCTTTCTTTACCTTTTCATCAAGGATTTAAATCGACGTCCATTTTTCTACAAAGCTGCTTTGTGACAATGTCTATTGTTAAAAGCGCTGTGCAGAATTGATCATCAAACTATGTAAATGGTTGCTTTTGTGTACATATTTACTCCTTACGTACAGTCCTGTTTGGTTATTTGCCGAGATCCGTCTCTGTAGAAACCCGCTCTAGCTCTGCCAGACTGTTCTGGTTCTTTTTGTAAAACACCATCTTTATGCGGTGTATGAAATTTCCAGCTGGATTTAGGTCACACTCTAACTAGGCCATTCATTCCTCCAGCTTTTTATTCTCCAGCACCTGGACTTCTACTTACGTGCCTGCTGATGCTGTGATGTTAAAGGCTGAGTGAAGCTTTGGTGTAAGAATCTTGCTTTTATTGTTGTTGTTGTTGTTGTTGTTGTTGTTTCTGTTTCTCTTGCAGCAAATGCTGTTGAACTTAAATTAAACATCTTTGCTCATCTGGATTGCTTCCGAGGAAAACGAAGCTACTCTATGATCCTGATATAAACGCATAGAGAAGAACGTGATTTGGAAAATGCAGTCTTTTGCCCGATTAGAGCGGCGGTTTGTAATTTCAACGTCTTTCTCGTCCTGTACCGATCGCATCGTTTCGACGAGACCTTAGAAAAAGTACCGATCTGCTTATTTAACTCATCGCGTAAACGGAGCCGACCGCGTTCTTCATCTCAAGCTCCGGTTGGAAATTTTTCTGGCCCAGAATTTACGCCGGACCAACAAAATGTCTGTTTACCGACAAACATCACCGCGGAAGACAAACGTGCAAAAGAATTTCGTGCAAACGCGAATTCGGGAATTTAAGCTTAAAAAAAAAAAAAAAAAAAAAAAAAAAAAAAAAAACGCCGCAAGTCGCGTCACATGTACTGGGGGAAAAAAAAGTCGCAGCAAAAATCAAACAACATCAACAAGACACATGGGTAGTAATTGTAGGTAGGGACTAAAGCCGGAACTAAACCGAGGAAGCGTCGGAGCACGTGAGCCACGGGATTGGTCTGAGGAATTAATCGGCCTCTCGCTTTCCTGCTTGTTAGTGCGGACGAAAGGTAAGACGCTTGCTTAGCGCCGGTCTCACGCCGGTTGCCTGGTGAAATGTACTGTTAAAGCTTTTAAAGTTTTATGTGCATCCAGCACGCATTATGATGGCCATGTTGGTGTTGTGCTACTCTGGTCTAATCCATGACTTGTGTTTTTTTTCCCCTCACTGTGAGTCATGAGCTAATGAAATTAAACACGTCTCACGGCCTTGAAATGTACTTCAGCTTTGAAGCACCTCTCCAGCTGACCGACGGCGCTATTATAAACCTAATTAATGGAGCTGGATTGCGAAATGGCCTGATCTTAGTGGAGAAGTAATGCCTAGAAATGGCAAACGAGCGCATTTATTTCCATTTCTATGCCTCATCAACAAAGCACAGAATTACTCGAATGAAACGCCTTTTCAACCAGCCCGGGTCAGGGGTTTAGCGAGACGGCAGGTCTGCGGGCGTCGCGTCCGCAAGCTTAGGAAAAAATCAAATAAATAAACAAACAAACGAAAGCGGAGAGCTTTTCCACATCCGGTCGCGTCTCTGTGTTTACGGCTCATGAATTATAGCCGTCGTGCAGAGGCACGGGGAAACGGAAAGCGCGCTCGATAATTTAAGATTAAATGCGGCGTTCCGGTGGCGAGTAACGCGATCCGTCAGTCGGCGTGTTAACATCTCGGACGCGTGCGGTTTGTATATGCATGTTTGAGTGTCGCGCGAGTGTGTGTGCCAGCAAATAGGCGTGTGTAAAGGTCACACGTTCTCCGTTAAACCGGGTGATGTTGTTTTTTTCTTTGCCGTAATGATACGGTGTTACAGTGGAACGCAGAAAAGGGATGGGGTTTCTGGGTAAAAAGGTGTCCTGTGAGCACACCTGGAGGCCCTGGGGCATGAACGTCCACACACATAGATACAAAACCTGTCCACACCTGTCTCTCCATGGACCGGTTTCAGCTGGCAGCTCTGACGGTTTCTCCGTCACTCTGAATAGCGTTTTCTAAAGCGCTGCACTTCGCGACTGCGATGCTTTCATAAGGAAACCGCTGATCTTTCCCTGTAGGGACGGACGAAACCATCGAGCGTGACGAGGAGAGGACATCCGCACGTGTGTGTGAGCGCGTGTGTGTGTAAGGGAGGAAGGCCGCACTTAGGAGTCTCGGCTTATGAATGTTTTACCTGATGAAAGAGCATCCACTCAATCCACTCAGGAAATACTTCCTGTATGCGATTCATTATTCATACGTGTGTATTTCGGCCATTTTGACAGCTCGAATACTCGCCTCCCCAGGCCGGGAGGGGGGTGGAGGGGGGTGGAGGGGGGTGGGGGATTCGTAACCTTGAAAAAACTTTATTTTGCTTAGTTCGATTTTTTTCCCCTATACATCTTACTGCGTGGTGTTAAACCACATGTGAGGTGACGGCATCTATTTCTATTACAGTTCTATGACAGCTTAGCTTTGTCAGTGTTTTCACACCGCCATTTCTTACTCTTTTTTTTTTTTTTGTGAAGGAAAAGCACACACTTTTGACTGTGTAGAAAAAGAGCACGCGAGTATTGGACACACTAACGCGTCACGTAAAGGACGAGAGCGGCGTTGCCTTGTTACCTACACTCGTCATTCCTTATATGCTATACTATCATACTATATCATTTATCATTATATTTACACCTCTCTAAAATGCGTCATGAATTCGGCGAAGCAACCCGTCGCTAAACTCCTCCCTCCCTCCCTCTCTTCCTCCCTCCCTTCCTCGCGCAAGGATCTGCGGGTAATATTAGCCGAATAAGTTGTCCACGTCGAACATCTATCGGAAGTAGTAGACCGTCCTTTGTACGAGTATACCTTTGGGATACTCATTTCAACATACTAGCGTTTGGGACGCACTAATGCTAATCTCGGGTACTATTTCGGACGCATACTGGGACGCAGCAACGTCAACCAATCAAAACGGAACAGGAAATAAATGGATTCCATTTCCTGCCCCGGTCACAGGAACCCGATCGGAGCTGAGTTCCTGCCTAAAATGTCAGGTCAAAACAAGAAAAGATGGGTGGACGAGTGAAAAGAGGCGGGACTAACCTGACGGCGGCGGTTCTGCTGCCGATAGGACTGATGGGAAGAGGTCGAATTCCTGGGAAGAGGCCCGGGCTCATCATACAAGCTCCGTTCCGGATCACTCCCTGAGGGACTGCGGAGGAGACATGGATAAAACGGCCGTTAATGTGAGACCGTGTGAGGGTCTACAACACCGACACGCCTACAGCACGCACACACACACACACACACACACTCACTCACTCACTCATACACATATGCACGGCCGCCCACAGCGAGTATCACCCCACACAAACACCACAGCATGTGAGTACATGTGATTCAGCCGTAATCACAGATGGCACGAAGATGAATGCGAGTCATAAACAGACATACGAGAGAAAATCAGCGGGAGCGGAAAATATTGATTCATTCTAAAGCTACACCACCGTATTTGATCACCGTGACCCAAACACCATTAGCGTGCGCTATTAAATGGCTTCCGTCGTCTGCTTTGCACATCACGAGCGGGCGTTTCCAACAGCGAGGCGGCGGAAGGAGGATTTTTAATTTTTCTCCCCGTTCTAAAAATATCCGAATTGAAAACTTCATAAAGGCGGCGAGAGAGAGAGAGAGAGAGAGAGAGAGAGAGAGAGAGAGAGAGATTTCTCAGACCAAAAAAAAAAAAATGATTATGTTTGGAAAGTGAACCATGAACCATAAAAGAAATCATAAAAGAAGAGAGAATAACAGTCAGAGTGAAGGGTTTTGTTTGAAATCGGGTTGTAGAGTTACAGGTGCATCTCAAAAAAAAGTTTGAATCTCGTGGCAAAAGTAAATTTTTTCCTGTAATTTCTTTCAAAAAGTGGAACTTTGATATATTCTAGATTCATTACGTGTTCATCTCGATGATCACGGCTCACGGGAATCAATAATCCGCTGTCTCAGAATATTCGAATGAAGAATTTATGATACAGAGATGTCGACCTGAGAAGATCTCTAAACAGCGAATTGACTCAAAGCACCTGCGAAGGTTTCCTGAGGCTTTAATGTCTCAGTCTGGGTCAGTACACACACACGATCACGGGGAAGATGGGAGTCAGTGCTGCGTTTCATTTGGAAATCAAGGTTCCGGAGTCTGGAGGACGAGTGGAGACGTACAGAATCCAAGCTGCTGATTTGGGTTGCCATGTCATCCGGTGTTGGTCCGGTGTGTTTTCTCGAGTCGAGAGTGGATGCAGCGTCTACCAGGAGATTTTAGATCACTCCATGCGTCCATCTCCTGACGAGCTTTATGGAGACGCTGATTTCCTTTTCCAGCAGGACTCGGCACCCGCCCAGTGCCAAAACTTCTAGTAACCGGTTTACTGACCGCGGTGTTACCGCGCTTGATCGTCCAGCCGACTCGCCTGACCCGAACCCCATAGAGAATCTACGAGAGACACCCGACCCGACGATACAGACGATCTGAAGACCGCTCTCAAAGCGACCTGGACTTCCAGAACACCTCAGCAGCGCCACACGCTGATCGCCTCCACGCCACGCCGCACCGACGCGGTCATTCCTGCAAAAGGATTAAATCCCCGACCGAGTATCAGCGCATGAATTAACACACTCTTCCCAGGTCGACATTTCTGTATCATAAATTCTTTATTCGGATATTTTGAGGTACTGGATGTTTGATTTCCGTGAGCTGTAAGGCGTAATCCTCGAGATTAAAACAACAACAACAACAACAAAAAGGCTCGAAATAGTTCACTTCACGTATAATGAATCTAGAATATATGAAAGTTCCACTTAAATTAAATTACTTATAACCTTATAACTAATAACTTTTCCACGACATTCGAATGTTTTTTGAGATGCGTCTGTATTCCACTGGTGTGTATCTCACAGGGTGGATCCTTTCAGCCTCTACTCACAGAACTCGGGCGTCTCGGGACGATTCAGACACATCATGGACACGGCAGCGTCTATATCGGCATCTACGGGATGCAAAGAACAGCTCAACTCCACTTAGTGTGACTCTATTTCTGAACTTCCGGTGCTTCACCGAGTCGAAAAACGCAACCGTCACCAAACAGACCACACTTCCTGCCTAGCATGTAATCGTAAGCGAATGGACCACATTTCATGACCAAAATGTACAATCCCCATCCCCAAAAGTCTGAACTCACGTACTTCACTGAAGCATTATTTATTTATTTATTTATTTATTTATCTTGACAGAATTCTCCATCAGAGGTAGGACTCTAGTTGGCCGAATGAAGATTGAACGGAGCCCGCGAGAGCAGCGCTTGACGGCTCCTCTCCTTTCTGATCCCAGGATGAGGCATCATTTCACTCCGTCCGGGAAATGGCCTCTGATGGAAAGCAGATGGCAGACGTGGAAAAAAAAAAAAAAAGAAAGAAAAAAAAAGAAAAGAAAGGAAAAAAAAAAGGAGGAAAACAACTATCCGCTCGAATTCCAGCACACCCCTCTACCCATTAGGAAGGAGCGCTGTTGCCTTGGCAACCCCTCCCTCCCCTATGTATATGCCATACTTTCAGAAGTGTGAGGTGTGGCGAGGAGGAGAACAGCTGCGCTGGAGTCGGCCCTCTCTGCCCCTCACAAAGGTGAAGAGACAGCGCGACTACATGAGCGCGTGATGTGAAGTGACAGAAGGACGCAGCCCCGGTCCTGATTAGCGTGGATGGGCGACCAAACTGAATGCTTAATAAGCTTGCTTCATGTTGAGCCTTCAGGAACAACAGCAAGAAACAAAAGGCGACCGAGGACGATTGTGGGAGGGTTTGAGACTGTTCAACAGAATCACATTCACATGTTTTAAACAATCATAACATGGACATAAAATGTGTGTGTGTGTGTGTGTGTGTGGCGGATATGCTCTTGGTACTTTTCTGGCCATTTTTGTGGTGAAGGTAAACTGAAGTTCAGCGGCAGGGTGTGAGTGAACACATTATCACACGAAGGTGTGATTAGAAACGATGTAAGATTAGATCTCACAGCCGTCCAACAACCGTCTGCTTTCCGCATGCGACGTAAACGCGTGCGTATCGCTCATATCCAAAAGGCTGTCGAATTCATGATTCTGATTGGTCAGAAGGTGTTGATCACAGCTTTATATTAACGCGCTCGTCAGAGGGAAGCGTGTGCGACCGCAGACGAGGTTCCTGTAAGGAAACGCTTATGGAAGGAGTCTCCAGTGTCAAGCATTTTGCAACGGTGCGGCGGTAAAGCCGTGCGGTTTCTCGGTAACACGATGCGCTGCGTTTTTTCGAGTCGAGAATGAGAAGCAAAGAGGCTGGTAAAAGGAACGAGGGACTTTATAGCTGCTAGAAAGTAAGCGAGAACAGGAACTCACCTGTCTGGCAGACTTTAATTGTAACTATAACCGGATAAAACAAATGCAAGTGGCGTGCTACTAAGCTAAACGCTTAAAAAAAAAACAACCAAAACAGCCCCCAAAAACTGCAAAAATACAGCCCAGTTGGAATGGTGGTGTACTTACACATGAGCCAGAGTGACTCCTGTAAGGCACTGGCGTCTGTACAAACACTCACACTGGGAAACAGAGTGCTTTTGCTGCTCCACAAGCAATGAAAGAGCCAATCTTGTCTCTCAGTGGAGCTCAGAGCCTGTGGGTAGGCGCCCTGGCCCTCTCACTAAAGCCATGCCGAGTGCAGAGAGGGAAATGATGCCATCCGTACACCTACTGTATGCTCTGTCTCTGCATCCTCTTCCTCTTAAGCGTATTAATGTCCTGGCCTTGAAAAGAGAGCCTCCATTAGATCTCCCTCTTTTTTTTTTAAAAAGAAAAAAAAAAAGACTTCTTTGTCTCTCTTTCTTAGGCGCTAAAGCTGTGATCAGAGAAAATGTAATGCAGTTACAATTTTTTTTTTTTGGTTCATCATTCGCTTGTTTCAAACTTATCTCAAACGTACTAATTACATCCCCCATTCTGACTGCCAGTGCTGCACCGCTGCACTACTACGACTCGTCCAGCAGGGGGACGGTGCACTACTGAGCACACTCTCCTGGAGAATTGCAGCCATTTACTCTATTTCAAGCAAAATAAATAAATAAGAATCAACTCAAACTGACATTAAGATGGCCTTGCTCTGACTCACTGCGAGTTCGAGTTCTTCAAAATAGGTACCGATCTAAATCTAAAGATTGATAATAAGAATAACAACAGTTTCATTTCCTATATAAGCCTTTATCTGTGCGTTAGAGCATGTGTCTAAAAACAAAGTCACACATCAGTGAATGGGTGTATAGATGGGCGGGGGGAAAAAAAACACCTTCTACTTAGTGTTGTTAAAACAATTCATCTGAAGTCCTACTTCCGGGGGGGGGGGGGGGGGGGGGGGGGGGGGGGGGGCGGCAAGTTTTCTGGTCCGGGTCAGACTTTTAAGGGCTCTTTGCTTAGCACTCTGGGGGAAACCATTCGAACCCTACACCAGATCATTGCCCTATCAGAAGAACCCTTAAATATCCAATTTATCATTGAAGAACCCTTTTTACTGAGTGCACTAGATTCTCGACATAGAGCCTGTCCTGAGAACACTGGATGGGAAACTAGTCCATCAAACGGCACCAAGAACACAAACCCCAACAGCGCCCCTTCCCCCCGATCCCCACCCTCCCACAACCACACACAAACACAATTATTCACACCTAGGGGCTGCCGCCGACATGTTTTTGGGAGGTAGGAGGAAATCGGAATAGCCAGAAGAAACCCGCATGGACACCAGGAGAACATGTGACACTACACAGTAACTGAAGCTTCCTGTTTTGCCACCATGCCACCTTCAAAGTGCACAGAAAATATTGGGGCTGAGGTCTGCTTTCTGAGACTCCTGAGATGGAACAGAAAGCCTGAACTTAGCTACGTTCCCGGGCATGGTGGATTTCGGCACGTCTGCGACTTTAAAAAGGCAACTTTCTTTGGAGGTCTCGAGTTTCGTATCAGCGCCGAATGAAACACAGCCGCTCAGAGCTCTTCATAATGGTCCATCTTGGCCTTTTGTGGCACGGTTTCGAGCACGTCCATCTCCTTAGGCGAACAAGGCTCTTTGGTGAAAAGGGTCTTAAGACGTCCGTCTCTCTGACAGGAGATTTCTGGAGTGCTTTCGGCTTTTGTTTCTCGCACAATAAAGCGTGGGGCTGACGGCGGTGCAGCTTCTACATCTGGGCCTATGACACGCACGGCTAGTTCCGCAGAGTGCGCTTCTGACTACACAAAAGGCGAAGCGGCAGGGTTCTCCGTTCAGGATCTGGCCGCCTCTGCCTCCGGCCTCCTCCTCGCTGTCGACACGCTCCACTCTCTCTATAAGCGCAGGTCAAAGGGCACGGGCAGAGCTGCGTGAGGGACCGAGGGACGGCCCTGTTTGTTTATGGCTTCTGTGTAGAGATGAGAGTTTGCCTCAAGGGCACGGAGCACTTTCACCTCTTCGGGTAGAAAGAAAAATCAACACGGGTTGTGTGCTGGAATCCGGCTAGACACCACGCCGAGATGTTCGGAGATGTTCTTATCTTCTTCGAGGTACGATTCACGGATGTGAATCGTCTTAAGCGATTAAGACGCACGATGCTGATAATTAGGAGATCTTAAAAACAGCCATATGGATTTAATGTTTAATCAAAACACACACACACACACACACACACACAGGCTCAGACAGAGCAAAATAACGGGATGGAAAATGATTTTGTTGGGACTGGAAAAAAGGCTGACCGAAATTTCCTTAAAACCCCGAGGACGTGAAGTCTCCGAGTCTCCTCTAATGAGGTTAATTTGGGGTTTTATGAACACAATCTGCAGGAAAAAGTCTACATTTCTAATGGGCTCCGTGCATTCCAAGAGCTGTTCTTATGTATCGCTAACATAAACTCGACTCTCACCGATCGCAGGGATAATTATCGCTCGTCCCGCTCACACAGCTTTCATTAAATCTATGCCTTCCTGTTTAAAAGTCTTTAGTGTCAGCTCATGGGAAAGTCTTTACGACGGAGGAGTTTACGCGTCTTTGCGGTTTCTCGGTAACGTGACAAGCTGAGATTTTTTTTTTCTTTTCTTAGTCTTGTTAACTTGAAGGGGGGGGGGGGACGGGGGACCAAGGCGGGTGAGGGAACGACTGTTTATAGCTGCTGTAACGTAATTGAGAACGTGGACTAGCTTAGCATAAGAGTAATTGAGGACGTTATAGGAAAGCAATCCATGTCGGGACGGTAACGGTAATATTAAGCCACACCCACTAGGATAAGTCCAGTCGCTGTTTGAGTAGCTTTTTTTAATTCAAACATCAAGATTTGTAACATTTCTTTGGACACGTTACATCACATTTCCTAAGCACATTCTCTACGGGAATCAAATATCATGTCCCGGAAAGCAGATCAGCACTGAGAGGGTGGGGAAAAAACCCCCCCCAATGACATAGCACCGTTAACCAAACATGCAAAGGAAGAGCGAATCAGTGCCGAAATAAATGACACAAAACCCAGAATGAAGGCACAGCGTACTCTATTTCCGTCTTCCTTCATTTGGGTTTTGGCAGTGGGGTCGCTCGCTGCTCCCAGCTGCTCCCATCTTCCTCCACAGCTGGAGATGTGAGCTGCTCTGCCTGACCTGAGATCAGCGCCAGGAGGGACTGCGCTTCCTGCTGGGCCATGAATATCTGATCCGGCACACGGAGTTCAGATTAACCGCTGTTCGACTTAATGGCGAGACGCAGCCATGTCAGCGTGACGGGATAAGAAAGCGGAAATAAATAAATAAATAAAACGAACGAATAAATAAATAAATAAATAAACAAACGACCCACAATGCATTCCGCATCCCTATCGCCTCGTCACGTCACTCCATTTCTCCTCTACCGTGTCCTCTGGTGTAGGGTCTCTCAGAAAGAGACAGAGACAGAAGAGAGAAAGAGAGAGAATGACAGGGTGTGTCTATGATAAATACCAGGCACTCTGTAAATTTGGCACCTGCTGCTGCGCAAATAAAGCCCATGCATTTAGTCGAATTCTTTCCCCTGATGAACGACAGGCTGCAGATTGGACTGGAGGGAAATCGGTTTTCAGCTAAAATATATCCGCGTGATAAACGACAGCATTAGGTGGGAAAGGAAAAAGCTCGTGTAGCTCATGTGGTCTCATTCTGGGCGTGGATGTGAGAGGGACAGCGCCCGGTCCTGCCTGCAGCTTACACCACCTTCCCCAATAACCATAAAAGTGTCCAAAAAAAACTCCGCCGGAGACGTGTCCAGTCCATCCACCAGCTCTCTCTTTCTCTACTTCTGACTCTCTGCTGATCAATTAAGACAGGAAGACCATCTCTAGATCGCTTTTTTCTTTCCTCTTAACAGACAGTGATGAAGGACACTGGAATCAAAGACCTGCTAAAAACGTGCGTTTTGAGGGAAAGTCGAACGCCGAGTTCCTGACAGCTAGGACACGTTCAGACGACCTCCGATGTCTAACCTTGGGGGGGGGGGGATGAACGCCGAGGCTAGCTTAGCGCCTGTGTGGCCATAAAACGCTTTCAACTAGCTTCTCAAATGTCCAGTTGATTTGGTATCGCTCCATTTATTTTAAAAGTCGAATGTACAATATTTGCAAATCCATACAGCCGACAAAACAAGACCTACCCTAACCCGAACCCGGACCCTAACCCTTTCTGTGGGAATGTAAGGTGAAGCAGTTGCTCTGGAGAAGCACTAACGAATTAGTAACAATAAATTAAACGATGCACGAATTACTACAATTTCAGAAACCCATACACGTGCACGGTTTGATAAACAATACTTTAACCGCACTAGTCTACCACTATACTACTATATCTGGTGATTGTAAAGAAAAGCACGTGCGAATAAACACTTTAAAAGTTTAAAACCGTATTATTTCACGCCTCCGTTTTGGACTACGTGACCAATTCGAACTCTCTTAAGAACCTCAGACTTTCCGAGCGGGTATCACGACTAGAACGGCTATTCAAATGGATTTTTCTTAGCTCTAGGTCGGAAACTTCCCGCTAGGTCGTTAATGCCGCCGCGTATGGCAACATTGACAAAGAAAAGAAATAGAAAGAAAGCGTTTACCATTGACTTCAACGATACGCGGTGATGAGTCGAAACGACCCGTTTAAAAAGTTCACGAACGTTGAACTTCTGTCGGGTCGTTTCGACTCATCACCGTGTAGCGCTTAAGCCGTTCAGAGCTCAAGGGAGGAACTGATCCGATTACCCACGACTTTTCTTTTTTTTTACGATCCGAAAATCTAGAAGGTCAGCTCACGGCGATAAATATACATTATTTTACCATAAGGAGAGACGATCCTGATAACAGCACTATGTAGCCATTAGCATGAAATGCTAACGACCGCCCCGTTAAAATGAAGCACTATGGATTATTGTTAAATAATACTTTCAGTCAAAGGACGTTTTTTTTTTAAAAAAAAAAGGAGCTTCGGCTGGGGAACATTAGCAGGCTAGTGTAGCACTGCAGGACCGATTTCTAGTAAAAAAAAAAACAACAAAACAAAACAAAAACAAAAAAATACAACAATTTGAGACGAAAAGAATACAAATAGCTGCAGGAGAAACAAGGATTTTTATTTCTGGATATTTCTATGCATATTTTATCACCTTGAACGGCGTGTTCCCTTTTCAGTTCTCATTCTGAGTATACAGACCCAAAAAAAATAAATTAAATAAATAAATATGTATATATATTGATCTCCGCCCAAAAACATGACTACAACAAACCGGCAACGCATATCAATGCGCTTGTTTCTTTTTTCTTTTTTTCTACCAGATGCCAAGAAATGGTTTTGTGCGAGCAGCCTCAGGGTTTTGGGTGTAAGAGGAAAAACCTGGCACTTGGCTGGAACAGATTTAAAAGCCTCTTGTAGGACACACTGAGACAAGTGACCTCCTTAGGGACCGAGTGTGTTCACATCTCCGTTACAACTATTTAAAATGCTGAAATATCAGCCGAGACATTCCGTCCACGTTCAGACGCCGCTCCTCGCTGCTCCCCTCTCCCGACAGACCGCGCGTGGGGTTAGTGAAGGGGAAACGACACGCATGTCTCAGTGTCACGCGCAGCTCGCCATCAACTGGCCTTCGACAGAAAGCGGCTGTGAGCCAGGCGAACTCTCTTCTTAACTCGTCCCGCGGTTGTTCTCCCGGCTCTCTGCGACGGATGGCGGCGGGAGCGAGAGGCTGCTGGAGTTTTAACGCTCGCCTTTGATTGTGCAGACACGACAAATCTGCCCCGCTGACGATAAAGCACAAGTGAGATAAGATCTATTATTCACAGAGCGGAAACCTGAGCTTTGATTTCAGTCGAGGCATCAGATGGGCCTTCGGTACGGAGTGAAATGAACAGCCCTTCAGAGCGAACGCGTGTCAGTCGGAGCCTGTTAAGGTTTTTAATTGACGATGGAACAAATACAACAAGCGCACGAGCACAAAAACAAACACACGCGGCACTGTCGGAGAGAGCGATCCTAAAGATATGTTAATATATCAATGCTTGATAAAGGATTTTAATTCTTAGCGGTTAGCACGTTCGCCTCACACCTCCAGGGTCGGGGGTTCGATTCCCACCGTGGTCCTGTGTGGGCGGAGTTTGCGTGGTCTCCCCGTGCTGCGGGGGTTTCCTCCGGGTACTCCGGTTCCCTCCCCCAGTCCAAACACACGTACGGTAGGCTGATCGGCGTGTCCAAAGTGTCCGTAGTGTATGAATGGGTGTGTGAGTGCGTATGTGATTGTGCCCTGCGATGGATTGGTACCCCGTCCAGGGTGTACCCCGCCTCGTGCCCCATCCTCCCTGGGATAGACTCCAGGTTCTGACACTATGTCTGAAGGCCATAGTGTCTGATTTACATCATTTTCGTCTTTATTAAACCACTCAGTGAGCTTTTGTGCTCTGTGTGTGGGGGCGGGGTCATCCTGGAAGAGACCACGCCCAGGATCCTAGGATCCCCGCCCAGCACAGCGTAACAGTATAACCTGGCTGCTATTTTTGCATTTAATTTGCTGTATATTCCACATGTTTATCATACCCTTTGGTGCGATTTGGGCTTTTATAATGAAATAATGACAATATTAATAACGGTGAAGAAGAAGAAGAAGAAGAAGAAGAAGAGGACGGAGAACACCCACAGAAGTGCATCGTCTGGTACTCGAGCGAAAGAGAGTACAAACAAATAAATAAATAAATCCGGGAAAAAAGGTCAATTACCGTTTCTATAATGATGTGGACAGGGATTTGCTTGTTTGCAATAACGACTCTGTTTAATTGCGCAGTTAATCACATGCCTTCCCAAAATACACTGTGTTTCATAAACACACAAGCAGAGTGTGTATATCCCGTGTGACGCCGAGGACGAGCCGGAGACGTCGAGGAGGACGGAAACAAGACAGACATCCAGAGACTGTTATTTTAGGTGCTTTCTAATGCTGGAGTATTAGGAGCGTTAGACGGCGAACGCGAGAGCTAGTGTGAGCTAAAAACAGAAGGCACGCAGTCAGTGGTGAGCCGCTTCATTTTCAGAAGTCATTTTTGGCATCTGTAGTAGGTCGCGTCCCTGCTGCGCTGTAAACCGGAGGGCATGCAAATGGGTTTCCATGACTGCCACCGCGTGGTGGGATTCAGAGACGCTGAGCTGGTCTGCTGTGACAGCCGAGACGCCGACGCCGACGCTGAAATCATCCACAATGGGTAACGGCGTCGCTTACACAGAGGTCACGGCCGTCATACTTAGCTAGCTAGACAACAGCACCATCGAGTACGTTATTAGATATTACTAGCTGGCGAGCAGAACACCGACTGGCTGTTTGGAGGAGCTACTGTAGATCGGTAGCCAGTGATTACCGCACTATAAAATCACGTATTAAATTAGTCCATCTCTGACTGTTGATTATTTTCTTATAGAAAGCGTGCCCTGAAGGTCTTTTAAACTGCAGCAATTTGCCAACGATCAAAGAACGACAAACCATACGTTCCCATACGTCATCCGTTTATTGTTACATTTTAACGCTGGGACATCAGATAAACAAGTTAGTTCCTGTTCTCACTTATGCTACAGCAGCTATAAACTCATGTTCCCTCACTAGCCTCTCTTTCTTCGCTCTCTTGAAGTTAATAAGACAAAAAGAACGTGCAAAACTACAGCTTTAATAATAAGAAGAAGAAGAATAAGAAGAGGAAGAATTCCGCCAGTTTCCATCGCCAACATCGTGCTCGTCATCGTCTAGACGGCTAACTAGCCGAGCGCAGTCTCATTCCGCGACTCCGAGTCCATTGTTCCGAGCAATACCAATGACCCCTGATGTCAGAGTGTCTTTAAATAGACCGGCATCACATCGTCCTTCAGTAAGGACGACGTCAAGGGCATCGTCATAGTCCTGACGCTGCCGATTTCCGGCTACAGAACCCGAAGGAATGCTGGAAGACTCGGTGCTTACGGCCGCCACGTCAGCTGCTAAACGGACGAAACGAACGCCGTTCGTTTCCCGTCACTCGAGCTCCACCCCGTTCTCAAACACAAAGGGTTTACGAGCTTATCTGTAAACAGGAACGGCGTTTTAGGGAGAACGAGGCAGCGGCGACGAGGCACCACGCCGCTCCCACTCGGCTTTCGTTGCAGTAATGCATGCGGACGTGCGTGCGTTCAGTAGTTATTTATTTGAACTTCTCTGTATCCGACTCTTAGAGAGAACAGTTTAGGTCGCGTCTCTGCTGAGCGATGCCATGGCCAGGGGTTAAAAGCATCTGAGCTCGCAAGACCTTCGGTTTATGTGAATGCTTAGCGGAGCTGGTATAATTTAATGGAAATGTAAGTCACAGCGTGTTATAATGGCGACGTGATACGGTTTGACACTGCACCAGGTATCTGTTGTGTGTAAACATTTCAACCCAGGAAGCCAAAAGGTTAAAGAGTAGAACAGATTAGAGGCTTTTCACGCTTGGGTCGATCAGACGGACAGATAGACTATTTAACTGCTTCTTTTAAAAAGTTCACAAATTCCCTGAAAAAAAGGGACCGCTCTCTCTCTCTCTCTCTCTCTCTCTCTCTCTCTCGCTCTCTCTCTCTCTTTCCCACAACATCTCTTTTTCGTTCCCTTTTTCTAAAATAACCTTTCTGGTGCCCGGCTGAATAATTGAGAGGCTCTTTAGGAAGCGTGGTGAGATTCTGTCTCCGTGGTCGCTGCGATCTGAAAGCGTCACCCGTCTCGGCTCACGATCCCCGCACTCTCTGGCTCCTCCGCCGTGGCCGGGGCTTTGCCGTCGTCATGGCAACCGCTCCCGTTCCGCCTCCTCGGGAGCGGCGTGTGAGGCGGGAACTAAAGCAGGAAACTTAACACCGTGTTTGAGAGGGGAGCAAAAAGCACCGCTCTGCTCTGTTTACTGCCAGTAATAGAAACCAGAGCCACGGCGGGGGAGGAATCACGTACGCGCGCGCACACACACACACTCACACAAAAACACACAGGTCTTCCACATGAGCTGGAATTCTCTGACCCCGGATACACCCACACTAACATATAACCGTACACGTACATGTGCATATACCCCCCCCCCCCCCACCATTATACACACATACTAACAGTGTTACACACACACACACACCTCTCCTGAGTTTACAAAGGAAGGCGATGTAATATTGTAATGCACAGCCTCTGACTTCAGTGGCTATTTATAGACGTAACTGGGGAAGAGAAGGATGGAGCGAGGGGAAAAAAGGGGGGAAGGCATCCAGAGCGAAGCAGAGCGCTCCAAACAGATGGGCCTCTGTTAAGCCTGTGACTCTAAAAGGCAGCCGGAGGCCACAGCGAACCCCTGAACCCGCTGAACTGCTCGTCTGAGATCACAGATAGCGCACAAAGCTCAGCATCGACATCGGCGTGACCCTGTGCCCTGTTTGACAAAACCAGCCTCGGAGGGAAAAAGCGTCAGGGGTGTCTGGCTGTACGTCGCCTCTCCTCTGAGTACAGGAAGTGACGTCACACCGGTTACACATTAAGTCATGGGTTGAAAAACGAGAAGGTAGCTAGGTTAGATCCGGGTAGCTGTTATTAGCATGTTCGGGTTGTGACACCACCCTTAAAGCACAAGCCTTGGGGTTGGTAGCAGTAACTCTGCTTCATCACACCACCTCATCAGTGATTCATTCCCTATACCTGCATGCCACAAAGTCTGGTATTCCTTCATTACTCAATTAAAGTGAAAAAGCAAGAAACATGGGATAAAAAAACGAAGTGTAGTGTACTTTTTCATGGAAGGGCGGGGCTTTGGTCTAGCATTGTTCATCAATAACGCTGGACGTTATTGGGATTTTTACAGATATTATTAGTACTCGTCGGTCCGTTGCATGATCGGTAATGTATGGAAGCCCGTTTCCACCACAGAGACAAAAATTCTTTAAAACATAACTGCGACGTAATAATCTGGAAAGACCTTTGTAATATCACAGTCTAAAACCGCATTTAAAGAGAAGCAAATCAGTAAATGAATCACATGCAAACGAATCATCCGTGAATGAATCACATGAAAATGTGTCACTTGAGTATGAATCACATGAAAATGAATCTCGTGAAAATGAATCACATGTAAATGAATCACATGAAAATGTATCACTTGAATATGAATCTCATGAAAATGAATCACATGCAAATGAATCACATGTAAATGAACCATATGGAACTGAATAAATAAATGAAAGACGAAACATAATTGCGGCTTTATGTCGCGCGACATTTTTTCCCGCACAATTTCAATTTCACATCGCACAGTTTTGACTTCATTCCTCGCGATAACGAGTTCGCAACTCACATTTCGGACTCTTTTTCGGTTTCTTCCCTCGCGAGTTAAAATGTCCGCTTGACATTTACCAGGTTACAAAGAACACACCGACAAAGCATCGGTCATTCTCTATAAATTATGGGTGCACTTCGGACCTCGGATAGCGGTTCCGAAAAGTTAAGCGACATGTTAAGACTTAACGGATCGTGTCGATTAGATCAGGAGTGTAGCGTTGAAGGTTTTTTTGTTTTGTTTTTTGCCAAACTCACAACCACGAAGCCAGTAAAATAACTCCATCGCTCAACTTAACCCTAAACACGGATATGTATGAGACAGTTAGGAGAGAAACAGGGCTGTGAGAGGAGGAGGAGGAGGAGGAGGAGGAGGAGATGGATGCTGTCTTCAACAGGTGCTCGACAGGATAAATAGCTTGCATACTGTAGCCTCCGTTACATGCGAAGGATTTACTGCACTTCTGATGAGGGTTCTTGACTGAAATGCAACCACACCTTCGATCTTTTGTTCTCTCCGCCGTTTCTCGTGTGTAGGCAAACACCTCTGAAGCGCTGCGAGTGCGTGGGTGTAAACCTATTGTGTAACCCCGCCCCGCGAGAAAGACAGAGAGAGAGAGAGAGAGAGAGAGAGAGATGTATACCGTATACATTATCCTACAGCGCTGTTGGATTCTCAGCAGCTGCAGGTTTACTTTAAAGCGCCCGTTATATTAATACGTCATGGTTTCTGCGGTCTCTCGTTCTCCGCTTCATCGCAGCAACCCGTAATCGATTATTTCCCCATAACAGCACAGCACGGAGCGGGTTATTCCTCACTCGGGCTGTTGTGTTTCCGTAAAAGCACCCATCGCGGTTGTTAGTTTGACGTTCCTGAAGGAATCTGGACGGGGAAGTTTTAGAGAGGGCCCGAGAGGACGCGTCTGACTCCAGGTTTGGCTCATTTTAAAACCCGCTCGTCTCTACTCATCAAGACGTTTGGCACAGGACCGCAGGACAGATGCACGGCTTGTCTCGGATCGCACACCAAACACCGTGACAAATCCGTGGAACCGAACAGGGGGACCATCCGCTCTACTCCTCCGATGAACTCCCCACCTTCCACAGAGTAATTAGCGCGAGCCTCGCCGCCCGGCGATTTCGATTCGCTCGGCGAGACGCGACACCCGCGTCCGAGACGGAGGAGGGAAAAACCGAGCCGAGCAGAACCTCGTTCCCTTTTGTAGGAGGGCCGGGGAATTTTATCTTAACGTTCCGCACTGAGATGGACGAAAACGCGGGTCCTTTCGTGAAGCGTCCGAGTCCGAGTCGGAGAGTTGGGTTAGACTCATCCGCCTCGTGATGGAAGGCCAGACCCACAGGCAATCAGCGACTATTCAAATGGATGGGTCAGGAGGCAACAGCCAATATATTCTTTAAAATGACTGTCGTGGAATTCCAGAGATGCACCCCCCCCCCACCCACACCCCCCCCCACCCCAGACACGGTCATCATTTCCCCTGTGATGGTTGTGCGAATATTAGCGCAGACTCTGGCGGAAAGGAGCTGCAGGCGAAATGCAGGCATTTCAATGTGACTTCACAGTCACCCGTCTGACTCATG